>NC_062540.1:6034298-6101798 GCF_022655615.1 Tachysurus fulvidraco
CTATCTATCTATCTATCTATCTATCTATCTATCTATCTGTCTGTCTGTCTGTCTGTCTGTCTGTCTGTCTATCTCACTGTCTGTCTGTCTGTCTGTGAGCGAATGAGTGGGTGTATAGTGGTGTTATAATGCAGTTGATTACAGCAGTACACCTGCACACTGAAGCATGAGACTCCCTCAGAGCAGTTGTGTGATTAAAACTGAGTCAATACGGCAGCAGAATTCTGCTCTTTGTTGAATGTCACTGCAAAACACATCAGAAAAAGCGCACACCCATTTCCTCGAGAGTTGCGCTGTCATGAGGTGGGAGCTGCAAGCTGTCCAAACAAGATGACAGCTGAAATGGCTTCTGCTAATGACTGATTTCCCTCTTGTGTGCATTTTTGATCAAAAAACAACTTACACACGTCAAGATGTACTAGCCAGAATGGCTGTAAAAGCTGCCTGGAAAGAGATCTAATGGCATCTAATGGTGCAGTGGTGATCTGATGAGCTCCAGCAATTATTTTCTTTGAAAATCAATATTTGGAGAAGTCTCACAGAAGTCTCATAGATCATAGATTTTACATATACAGAATCCTGCACAGACATTCCACTTATATTATATTAAGTGCCATGATAACGATACAAACAAAGGTACATACAGTCTACAATTATACATACACAATCAGTATATTAATGCATATGACTAATTAATACATACATAAACAGAAGTATACATGCTTATACAGTACATATACCGTACATAAAAATGCACATACGTACATAAAAGTATATACTTGAGATGTATATAGTTTTGTGTAAGTTGTGTAAAGTTTAGACTCTATTCACGATACACACTTGTACTCTTCTTCACATTATTTCTCATGCTAGCTCATTCTGTTATGCTAATATCGTTTCTATAGTAACAGCTTGTGCACACAATCTACTAATGTGTTGTTTTTTAACAATATGTTAATGAGATGTAATAAGGAATTAAATGTTTCTTTGACATTTATAGATGACATCTCTAAGATGGGAAAGTTTTTGATATCTGCGTAATGTGTTTTTGTCTATTTAACATTAAGAGGGATTGTGGAAGAAGATGCATCTGTGTGTGCTTTTAACGAAGATATTATATATCCTTACACTCGTTGATTATTTCCGTATAACAGTGTGCCGGTCTGTGTTTAATTCCTTACATAAATTTCTACAATTTGTTTTTAATCCAAATATCAAACAAATTCATGTTGCATCTCTGTGACTCCTTGATGGCGAAAAAAAAATATATAAAAAAAGAATCTATATAGACAGATGAACATACTTCAGCGAGGTATAACAGTTTTAATTCTCAGCAATGTGCTCATCTTCATGCTGTCAGCGATCGCGGATTGAATATGATTTCTCGATCACATCTATTATAAGGTGTGAAGCTGGGGAATTGAAATGCCTCCCTTGTATTAATGAACCAGTATGCACCATTATGCTGAAGAAGGTGTAATGTTTCTGTCAGGTGCCTGGCTGGGGGAAACAGATTGAAACAGCAAAGGCTTCACTCTTAATGCTGAATGCAAAACAATGATGGCTTCACACTGTAATCATGTCAGTGTACGAAAAGAGCGGACTAATTGGAATTATACTAGTACAGGCAGTGAGCTCATTAAAACCTTGCGCACTACCTCATGATAAACAGTCACTTTAAGGGACTGGCACTAATGTGATGAGGCAAAAGCTCTATTTTGCACTTGCCGATGAACACATCTCCTGTTTAAGCTCCTTAGTCTCACTTGCTGATACATTCGGGAACGGACGCCTAATTGCCAGTGGAAATTAGCATGATGCTAACCAAGCTCATTCCACTGGGGGAGGATTGGAAATGTTTCTTTAATGGACTTTCACCTAATTGTGATTTTTAAGTGGGATTTAAAGGGGAAATAAATTAATTAAAATGTGTCTGCGAGACTTAAAAAAGGCTAATAAAAAAATAGAATGTTACATTCTGACACATTTTAAATGGTAAGCGAGCTGAGAAAATGTCTTCCTGTTACACAGTGGACAGGGCAGCTATGTTACTCGTTCCAGTTTTGTGACAAGCCAGATGGCAAGCCATATGTAATGAACGGCAAGTCACCGATATGCAAGCCAAGTAGGCGGAAGGGGGAAAAAATGCATTGTATTTTTAATTGCTTCCAATCAAACTGCATTTCTGAGAAAAACAAAAACAAAGTCGTATTTTAAGATCGAATCATTTGCCGGGGCTCTCTTGGAAAAATGGGACAATGTCAAGTAAAGGTTAAATATTCCATTTGGTGGTTGCAACAACATGGTACGGTGTCTTTGTTCAAATGATTCACATATTTAGTCACACTCACTGCTTATAATAAATCGCATAGAGCTCAACTTATGCAACGATTCCATCATGTTTACCACAGTCCTAATAAGACCATATGTATGATATGGAGATTGACAGTCGCTATGGTAATGAGTGAAACCCATTTTTCCAAGCGAAAAATGATTTCCACTCTAACAACATCTATTTAAAGCATGTGTAGTTAAGCCAGCCGTCTTATATAATGGGCTATTTCATTGTTACATTATTTTAAATATGTCAAACCTAGTGGCCATTTGAAAGGTATGTCAATTACAGTGGCGTATTGGACATCTCATGTGTCAAAACAATGTGACGAGGCCCGCCATCTTGCGCCTGGCTGCTTACAGTTGCCTTGCACCATTAAAAGCAGGCCATGATGACACTCAGACACAGGAATGACAGTTAGGGCGAGCAATTGAGACTCATTGCGCTCATTGTTAAATTGATCAGGGCCAAAAATACTGCTTCATCCCTTATGCCTTTCCATCACAATTCATTACATTGCGCCAAGACAGACTCCTTTGTGCCATTTTGCTTGTATTCAAATCTCTATAATACCGTCTTGTCTTTAAAGACTGGCCGTAAGTCCCATATCAGGTCTTAATGACCATAGCTGGCCGGCTGGTAATATGTCACTGTTCGCAGGCGATCACCCGGTGGGGAATAGACCATGCCAGTCTTAGTAATTGCACACACAGAGAGATTTATATCACCATTATGTTCACCCATGAGAAATAATTCAAACACAGGATAAAGTGCAATATGTGCCTGTTACAAATCCCTAAACTTTCCACGCATAGACTCCAGCCTTGTCGAATGCATTTTATACCACGGTATATGAATTGCTCTGCATAAAAAAAAAAAAAGAGTACACAGTTCGAAATGCTTTCTCTCGTAGACGGCTGGGAGTTCTCCTAATTGCTGACAGGCAGATAAACAGTTTGTAAGAAAGTAGAATAAGAAGAAGCTCAAAGGTGATTTACTGTCAAGCTTCAGAATTGCTCTCCTCCAGCTGAACAAAATGTATTGGGCAACATTCGTCTGCACTTTGATCATCCTGGGCGAGTGAGTTAAACTCAAAACACCTATCGAGCACACCCTTGGCTCCTTGACTTTCCTGATGCTTTCCTGGGGCTTCGTCATTGCACATGATTGAAGGAGCTGCCAATGGAACTCACTCTGCGTTGTTGTTCAACCTCTCTGTCTTCTCCTCGGGGGAACCGGCAGGTGTGTGCTGATGCAGTCCTGATCACCTTGGTTGCACACCTAAGACCGAAGGGAGAAGAGAGAAGCAAGGCAAGCGAACAAACCCAATGTTTGACAGGGTAATGAACAGCCTCCTAGGGTTATGCTCTCTCTCATCAAGCTTTGTTGTTGTAGACAGATGACAAATCATTATAAGAAAACAAAATGATGACAGACGATGCACGAATGCCTGAGATTAACACAACTATCGTATGGTCATCTTGATAAGTGAACTCACAGCAAGGCTAAAGAGTTTTCTCTCTGTCTGTCAGAGGAAAGACAAAGGTGCCTTTTGTGTGTGTGTGTGTGTGTGTGTGTGTGTGTGTGTGTGTGTGTGTGTGTGTGTGTGTGTGTGTGTGTGTGTGTGTGAGTCTCCTGTGAGGCCAAAAGAAGCAGAAATGAAGCAGGGAAGTGCCATGTCAGCTACAAGCAACAGCCATCAAGAGCAGGTCAGTCATTCAGAGTACTGAGTGTTTTGTCCTTTCTTCACCACCTCAATACCTTTCTCTCTATCTCTCTCTCATTCTCTCTCTCTCTTTCTCTCTCCCCCTCCCTCTCTCCTTGTCTCTCTCTGTGCTTGGTCTCAAGGGGCTTGCTCACCAGTGATAGCCCCAGTCAGATCATACCCATGCAATCAAATAGAGTTTTATTATATCTGTCTTCCTGGGGCTGGCACTCCACTGCAAAAACATGTTTTGTTCTCTTTAACCTATTCCGTTGGGGACGCAAACCAACAGTGACACTGTCATTTGCGAGCGATGCAGTAGGACTCCCTCGTGGTCCAAATGTCAGATTACACCACGCAGTACTAGTTATCCTCCCTAAATATAGTTCCTTGGGTATCAGCGGCTGTCGCAGGAAATTCACGGTTTCACACACATGGCCTTTAGTGGGACACTGTCTCTGGCCTTGAGTAGATGTTAAGATCATGCTAATTGTAAATTCATAACCACTTCTAGGCTCACTGTGGGATTCAGACAGACAGAAGAACTTCGTCTAGCAATTTCTGCAAGTTAAATCACAATGGACAATGGATTCTTTCTGGAATTCATTTATTTTGCATCTCCGGAAGGTCCCACCAACAAACTCTTACGTTCTGGATGATTTCTCTTAAGTGCCATAACCTACTATTAGCACCTCACACAATTGGTTTAGATTTCCTCCATTCTCATCCTTCAGCTCTCAGACCCTGTATTCTTGACCCTTGCTACATATCATTGTATACAGAAAGCTTATACTCGATCAGCTGTCACCACACTATAATTTTGTATCAGCCGTAGAGAGAGTGTGAAGGCAGTAAAGAGAGTTTAATGGCTCAGCGGTGTGCGTATGAGAAAGGGGATATCTCTTCCAATGGTTCATTTATTTCAAGCCCTATCAAAAGGAGATAGGTTTTTGTCGCACCACCGATACATGTGCAAGGCCATCTGTTGGCCTGGATAAGGATAAGCGTAGTACAAATGAGCCATCACGATTCAGATAATAGTATAGGGCCATATTGTCTATCATTGCACCGCAATTCATTCTGACATTCAGTGGATGTCGTCGAACCTCCAAGCATTAACGTGGACATAAGTATAGTTACGTTTGAAATAGTCACATACAGAGCTAGCCAGATGATGGAATAGCTAATGATAAATGAAATGTGAGCATCTGTGCCATGAGAAGTTGAGTGAATCTATCTGTAAATATTACTCTGAAAAATGACTAAAGAAAAATGGGATTTCTTTCTATTTCCAAAGCCATCTATACCGGCGGCACCATTAGCTTTACAAGTCACATAACTTTGATCCAAACCTTTCTTTTTTTTTTTTTTGATATCCCGTCAAATACAACAAATTATATCTGAGTTGCTACAAACTGTCTGGCTATGAATGGAAGTGCCTGGAATTCAAGGCCTCCTTCCATGACCTTCAGCCAGTCTGCCGAGCTAAACTTTTGATGATGGGTGTAATTGTGTGAGTGGCTCTGTGACTGACAGGTTCAGAAATTGTTCCAAAGAAAAAAGTGACTAGGTCAGTCGCAGACACAACCGTAAGAGAGAGAGAGAGAGAGAGAGAGAGAGAGAGAGAGAGAGAGAGAGAGAGAGAGAGAGAGAGAGAGATACAATGATGAGAGTATTATGCCACATGTACTGTACATATAACATTTTTTTCTTTCAGGCTTTTCTAAATCATGTTTTAGGTCATGGTTACTCCTAAGTTATAAGCTATATGTGTAAAAAAAATCAAATCTATAAACAGTTAAACACTCTAAGAAAAAGTTGGAGACCTCATAAAGCTATTATACAATCTGTGCTATTTTTATTCCCTTCATATGAGAGAGAGAGAAAGAGATGTAAAAGAGAAAGTGTTGTAGGTGATGGATAACAGGAACAATAATCTGATGTATTGTGCTTTAGTATAAGGGGAATAAAACACTTTGGGGTGTGCTGATTATCAAATTATCAAACAGCTATCAAATTCCAGAATGTTCTTCATGTCGTCCGTAAAGCCGTGTTACAGATTTTTTTTTCATATTGTGCAGTTTTCTACCCCGTCTCTGAGATCACGCATGCATATCGCTCACTGTTTCGAACTCCTCCTTTCGAACACAATCTTTTCTGATAATTACTTCAGCCAGAGTGAGAGCCGTCACATCGTCTTCAACTTTTGGCTCGTCATTTCCTTCCATTATTACAAACGTGAAATCATTCAAAGCCGTGTATACGTATTTTTTTTTTTTCCAGACAGCCCAACCCCATAAATAATCGAGGGCCTGTTCAAACCCTCTGAGTAATTACCCATGTGTAGTGACAGCTAAAGGCAGGAAGGAAAATGACATGCCTCCAGCAGGGAGATGTAGTGTAAATTTTATGAATGACAAAGAAGATTAGTGGAAGGACTTGGTACATGTTACCCTGACCTCAGACGGGGGGCTGTAGCATGCAGAGAGATAGGTGAATACAGAAGTGTGACAGAAAGCAAGGATGAATCTAGTCATACGTTTATCTATGCATGGGATTTTCTCTTTCTGTGCTTGTGCAATCATGACTAGAGCGAAACAGTTTTAATCTGGATCTACAGTAGGTTTTGATCACTAATGAGAGAGCCAGAGGTTTCCTGGAAGAAGCTTTAAGAGGAAACAGACACAACATGGAACCCAACCTTTACTGACACTGGATTGCGAGATTTAAAAAAAAAAAAAAAAAACTTCTACATATAGTATGTATACTATAAACTTAAGATAAACAAATAAAGAGTCTTGATCATGGTTGAGATTAGGACAACGATATACGTAATTACAGCAGCACTTCTGACTCCTGTATCTAATTTTTCTTGTTATGATATCATTCTAAATGAAATACAGGTTCATTTAGCTGGAATTTAGATGCTTTATATTTCTAAGCAATTAGAAATAATAAGCGATTAGAAAAAAAAATGACTGTTTCTGCTTAATATTATTGTGATAAAAATATTTAATAGTTGTATATGGTTTACTGTAATCTTTTAATCTTTTAAATTTGACTACATTGTAGATATTTTCAGTCACTACGATGCCCTTTTTTTTTAATAGAGGCCGGATTAAGCTAATTAAAGAATTTGTGGGAATAAGAATATATCCAGTTTGCCTTGAGAATCATTCATTAATTCGCTGAGGACCTACAGTAGATATGGTCTCAAATATGAACCCCAAGTGAAAAGAGCAAAGTGAAACTCCAGTCCTGATGAACTGTTTCGCTGGCAGTGATTCCGTCATTGGGTAACACCCATGACTCAACCACGACATCGCTGCTTGATTGTTATTTTTGTTCCACCATGTCTCCCTTGCACTATTCAGCAAGGCCTCCACCCTGAGTCTTCTCACTCTGTCTGATCTGCCATTGATACTCCTTTGTGTTGCCTTTCCATAGAGAGTCTTTGTTCGCTATATAATTACAGGGGTATTTCTTTTCAATTGTGTTCCTGAATGGTGCATGCGAAGCTTCTCTGTCTGCCGTGAGGTCTGACAGTGAGACGGGGCACGCAGCCATGTTCACTCAGACACACACACACACACACACACACACACACACACACACACACACACACACACACACACACGCGCGCTATACTGATGAGTGGCAGAAGACGATCAAAAAGGCTCTTGCTTTGTGTCAGAGGCCTGATGTCATTGCTCCAGAGGAGGAACAACAGAGGATATTGGAGGACAGGACAGGAGAGGAGTGCCAGTGTAGATTCCAGACGTGTTGTGAAAAGGCCCGGTGTGTGGTGCATGAGCAATACTGCTGGCCATGCTGCGTTGCAAAACTCCATGTCGGTTTGTGTCTCGTCTTGTAAAGTAGCTGACGTTCTGATTTAATTAACATTCACAGCTGCCAGATGAATTACAAAATCAAAAATGTCTCTGGTACACTCTCTCACTCATCAAGAAGACACTCATCTGTTCATTTATTTATCACAGCAGAAATCCCACCGAGACTCCTTGTAGCCCCTAACGTTGAAGTGGACGTGGACATGGACGGTACCAGGTCCAGGATGTGCTTTTTATTGATATTCAGTGCTTGACATGGAATAAAACAAGGTAAATGTTTCTCGACTGGGAATCGGTCCTGGATTCAGGATGAAGGGGCATGTCCAGACTAGCTCTATAAACATATTGTGCCAAAAAGATAAATCTGTCTAGCTGCTTTAAAAAAAATGCCGTATCCCATTGAGATTGGCTTTAGGAGGAGGCCCGCACATCTCCAGAAGAAAAATCAATATACAGAAAGCAAGCAGAAATGATCTGTGTGTGCTCTGTGATGAATTGCACTTAGCACCTTTTTCACTAGCAGATCAGCCAAATTGAGATGATTTATACAGCGACTAACATTTTTGCACCACGTAGTCTTTGACCGAATATGACAATAAGATCTTCAGTAACGGAAAACCCATTTGAGCAGAGGTACCGTGGTTGCATTGCATGCCACAGTAAGCAGAAATCTGGCATGCTGAGATGCATGAGCGTTTTGAAAGGGATTGGACAGATGCTCTTCATTTCAAAAGCGTTTTCTCATTGCCAACGGCAAATCAACTAAATGCATGTCAGTCACTCCATTCTCTCGCACCACGGAGAATGCTTTTCACTCAGCCTTGCAGTTCCATTCTTCTGTTTTTATTCATTGATCTGCAGAAAATATCTGTATAGCGCTACGTATATACAGTATAACCTTTCGACGTACACCGTTTATAAGCACACGAGAGCCTCTTATTAAACTGATTGGTCTTGTCCTTAGGATGGGACGAATTATTTGAGAAGCGATTGGAGCAAGTCCGTTTGCAACGAAAAAAATAAAAGGACCACTTTTTGAATTAAATGTCAGACCTTTAATGCTTCTATTACAACATTGAAATATTTAACCCATTCCAATTCGTTACGTTGAAACTGCGCATGTGTGGCGGTTTCATGACATCTATGATATATTTTAAGTAAGATAAGTCTACCGAGTATAATAAAGCTTTCTTTTTTCATAATGGACTATTCCATTATGTGTAAAATGAAATATACCTTACACTAAAATGTCCCTACATCACTACATCCACGAAGCTAAACTTACTCCCGGCCTCAAAATATAAGGAGAGCACAATTCGAGTGTAAACATTTGCAACACGATGTGGATTGTGGAAAGGCAATGAAAATGGTAACGATACCAGATCAGACCAAACAGTATGCAGTAAGAGCTGTATGCATTATGCAAGGAAGTGAAGGGTGTGTGGTGTCGGTGGTGGTGGTGGTGGTGGTGGTGGTGGTGGATGATGGTGAGGATTGAGTCGTCCACTTCCAGCTCACTGGTTTGATATATCCATCACGGACAGCAAAGGAGACCCTGACAGTCGGGCTGCTCAAAGCCAGCTGTTTTCATGCTTTGAAGCTTCAGGAATGTGCAGCCACGTCGAAAAGGATTGTTAGAAGATTATTAAACAAAAACGGCATGCCGAAATCACACGTCTGAGTGACGGAACGCTGTATTTCTGCACTCTTCGCCAAACACGGCTTTTCAAGCTGCGCACTAAAAGCTATAAACATGCCACGTTAGGGATATTTTTTTTTTAGATTATATGTGATATCCTTGGCCTCACTCCATTCCAAATATGATCACACTTCCTGAAATATGAATTGGGAACCTGATATGTATACAAACTCAGACAGTATAGTCAATTTATATTGTTGTCAAACGGTTTTCATTTCCGGAACAAAATCCTTTTAATCATATTGCAATATCCTGCTTTTTTTTTCCTTCACCATGATTGCGAAACTCACAACAGCGAGACTCGAGATTAGTAAGGAGGTCACCCACATCTTCTTTCTGTTTTCTCACCTCAAATAAAAGAAGACAGGATAACAACGCTGCAATACATTTTGCCCCTTATGCATCTTCAATAGCCTATTTTTTTTTTTAAATGACCATAAAACACATTCTGACAGCTCCTAATTATAACACATTGCTTATTCACCAAATAGTACAAAATCTCATGCCATACTGTGTCTTGCTTGGAATGTACGTTTACTTTTTTCTTTAAACGCCATTTTGCCGGACACCCTTATCCACACCAACTTCTTTTTATATACAGCTGAGCAATTGAAGGTTAAGGTCCTTGCACAAGGTCCCAGCAGTGCCAGCTTGGTGGACCTGGGATTCAAACTCACACCCTTCCAATCAGTAGGTAACCACATCCCACATGTACACCCTATGGGTGAAAGTTTACACACACCAGAACATCTCAGCTATGTTTTTTTTTAGTTATTTAGTCTCTACAGTTCTGGGAAGGTTTTCCACTAGATTCACATCAGAGAAGGCATCTGATTCTACTAATTCAATTCAATTCGATTTATCTGTATAGCGCTTTTAACAATTTCACATTGTCTCAAAGCAGCTTTAGCGAACTATGGAAACAGCAGTGAGAGAAAAAAAAGGAAATAAATATATAAGAATAAGAATAAGAAAAAAATAAGGATTAAAAATAAATAAGTGAATAAGTACAATCCATCCATCCATCTTCTACCGCTTATCCCGGGCCGGGTCGCGGGGGCAGCAGTCTAAGGAGGGACGCCCAGGCTTCCCTCTCCCCAGACACTTCCTCCAGCTCTTCCGGGGGAATACCGAGGCGTTCCCAGGCCAGCCAAGAGACATAGTCCCTCCAGCGTGTCCTAGGTCTTCCCCGGGGCCTCCTCCCGGTTGGACATGCCCGGAACACCTCCCCAGGGAGGCGTCCAGGAGGCATCCTAAACAGATGCCCCCACCTCAGCTGACTCCTCTCGATGTGGAGGAGCAGCGGCTCTACTCTGAGCTCCTCCCAAGTGACCGAGCTTCTCACCCTATCTCTAAGGGAGCACCCAGCCACCCTGTGGAGGAAACTCATTTCGGCCGCCTGTATCCGGGATCCGGATGCATTATATTGAATACGTACAATTGAAGTTTAAAATTAATTTAAAAAAGATGAATTAAAATTTATAATACTACAGTATATATCTGTCCCTATCCCTAATGAGCAAGCCGGAGGTGACGGCGGCAAAGAAAAACTCCCTGAGATGATATGAGGAAGAAACCGTGAGAGGAAGCAGACTCAGAAGAGAACCTCATCCTCATTTGGGTGACACTCTACAGTAAATAATTTAAATTTAAATAATGTCCTTTCTACAGCAGTTTATAATAGTGCGACCTGAGGAACTAATGGGTCATCGCAATCTCTGAGTTCAGCACAGACCTGATTGCTGATAAAGACCAGACCATACAGATGACTGACACAACATTGGTTCAAAAGAAGGCATGACGGTCTACCCTCCTTACCTTAAATACTGATGAATGTGAACAAAAATAAAAACACCAATATCTAGCCCAGGGATGCCAGCATTTATTTTTGAACCAGACGCCATTTGCGAAACACGTCATTTTAAAAAACAAAGAAGGAAAAAAAAAGGTTTTAAAAAGTAATGTAACTTCCATGGCTGCTTGCTCACCTAAGAAGCATCAACTCAAATAGTTTGCTCGGCTGTGTGCGCACTTACAATTCCCAAGAGTGCCACAAGCTGTGTCTCACTCACCCTCAGGGTCCACAAGCATTTCTGTCCGTGAAATGAAATTGTATGGCATGCGAGATTAGCCCGACACTAATGCAAGGTCAAAAATAATAGAATCAATAGGCAGGCCTAGCGATGTTAACATTTACAGAAAATTACAGAGTGAAAAGCGCTGTCGAAAACAGAATGAAACGAGTCTCCGCTGAATTCGTATTGATGTCTTTTCATTACTTCTCATAATTCGACTTTTCTTTTGTGCGCTGCGGCGGTCAGCGGCCGTACTTTATTACCCTTTGTGTTAGATGTGCGTGTCACAAAAAAAAAGGTGTGTGTGCGTATATGAGGCTGCGAGTGTGTGGAGACAGGGTCAATGTACTGCTGTCAGCTTTCAGTGACTTCTTGTGGCCAATCAGATTGTCAGGTCTTAATTGATTAATGACACGCATAAAGAGAAGGGATTAGGTAACCTTGTGTTGTCAGCTTTGGTGGAGCTTTTCGGTGGCACAAGTTCGTAGTAGGTCAGTGACCGTGTCGTCTCGACAGAAACAAAATACACATAATGGATATGTGTATATAATGTATGTATATATATATATATATATATATATATATATATCTCCAAGGAAAAAGAACTGTTTATATATATACAGTGAAATATATGTTGTGTTTCCTAGTACTGTATATGCAACACTATGTACATGATCTGCGTCAGTGATTTGCCAATCTCTTTTTTGTCTGTCAGTAATAACAATGAAGACGTCTGATAATTACGGAGAAGGAACAACCATGATCGGGGAGAGAGTTGATGAACAAGTCTACAAAAGCGTGATTGCACGATGACAAAGACAACGTCAAAGCGTCGAAGCAGAACAAAGCCCGCTAACATCAATGTAAACAAAATGTCTCGGCTCTAGTTTTATTGCCCCTCCGAACAATGTCAATATCAGCCAGCGACTCGTGGGTGAGTGTTGTGGGCTCAGCCTCGTCTGCTCAAGTCTATTGTCACTCTCGCCTGTGAAAGGAAAATAACAGTTATGGATGGTTTTCTCGGCACTGCCATTGTCACATCAAGTGTTTTTATTGCTGTCATTATAGTTTAACATCGCACTGTTAATTCTGTTAATTAAAAAGCTGATTGCTTTTGCCAGTCTGTGATCTCCATTTGGTGAGTCCATATGGTAGGAGATTACTTGTTGTAAATTTCAATGAAGTCTTATCAGAGCTCGGATACATATAATCAAGCAGTACAAGTACTGGAATTAAGTCTATAAACCTCAATTATCTTCTCGTGCATCAATAGTGTACTGTACATCTGATTATCTAAGACTTCACTATTCCTCCAGATAAACCGTTTCGGCTTAAAATGCAATCAAAATTCAGATCTTTCCAAATGGTTATGTTAATTATGCACTCGCATTTAATAGGATTTAATATATAGGTCCGGATTTACAGATTTACTTTACAGATTTAATCACGTTTTAAGTTACTTACATTGTAATTCAGTCTAAGATGTAATCTGAGTTTTAGATTATTTTAAGTGCTACATTATATCGTATAGATGAGAGCTTGATTTATTTATTTATTTATTTTTTTGAGCACTTCCACCTCCATCTAGCTGGCAAGCCGCTGAAAGAGAGCTCATTGTTTGCAATCTTGCTGTCAGCAAAACAAGAGGCCCATCTCATGTACATAAATCAGAATGACACTCACTCTGATGGTCTCTGATAGCATGGTTTTATTGGTGCCCTAAGGTACTGAAGTTCTGAGGCACAATATGCTATCCAAAGCCATGCTAGCTCACGTGTAGCTTATGACATGAAGAAAGGTTGCAGAGGCTCTAAAATGCAGGCTTATCCTAGAGCCAATAGTTGCTGTGGAATTAAAAAAAGGTAAATGTTCATAATCTGAGAATCAGGTTCTGACTCAGGGTGATGGGACATGTCCGGATTAGCGTCATATGATTAAATGTATTTAAAAAAGACTCTTTAAAATTGACTAATCTGTTCACAATACAAAAAACTCAAACGATCATTTTTAATGACGAATACATTGTACAAGCTGCTCTCTGCCGTACAGAAGACTCCCAAAAATAAAGATTACAGGATTCACGTGCAGCGTGCAAAGTGACGACATACAAAACTGCCGTCCTCAGGTAAGTGATGACACGTAGAGCTTTTACTTGCCAGCTGACAATCACATGAGATCACTAAATCAGCTTGGGATGCAGTCAGTGATAGCGTTAACATAGAACACTCGCTGTATATAGAGGCTGCCTAGCTCCAAGGTGACTTATCAGCTCAGTTCTGGACAGTGTGGGTGTCCACCTGGGAAACGGTGAGTGATGACAGAAAGACTCTTATTTGAAAAGTGTGTGTGCGCGCGTTACACTTGTGCAAAATTTACTGCTCTACACTTCCCTTGAGAGACTGTCTGTATTTGTACTTTGCATTCCAGTGGAGAGAAGCGGTGATGGGAACTAGAGCTAACCTGAAAAGCGTTCCACTTGTCTTGTCAGAAAAAACTAATTGCACTCATCTTAAATGGAAGAAGGCTTTCAGTTTGTTTTGTAGGTCTTGGCTGCTGTCTCCTTTGAGGACTGAGGAACCATATAAGATGCGTTTGACCTTTTAATGACCATCAGGACAGTTGAGTTTACTATATCAAGATGTGGGTTTATCACGTGGGAGTTAATGTGTGTATGTCCTTTACAGAGCTATAACTCTGGAGTCTCTCAGGAAGTAGTGCATAACCTTAGAGCTAGTAAAGTTAGCTTAAATATGTTCCAGTATGGTCCTCGCTATCATATGATACAGAATATATCATATTTTACAAGACAGGCATTTTCTGAATCGTATTCATGACGGGTCAGATTTAAGGCCGGTGTGAAATTATTAGTGAGTGTTAAAGGCAGTGGTGAATACATTGCGTTTCTTTTTCCTCTCCTGAATGCGATTATATAAGCTTCACTTAACACAAGAATAACAGTGTAAATTCTTTTTCTTCTTCTTCTTTTTCTTCTTCTTCTTCTTATTATGATAGACATCACTATCATTTTTTTCCCCCACAGCACAAGTGCATGTTTTGCGACACAGAAATGAGTTGCTTACTTATACAATAACAATAATCAATCATGAACATCACAGAACTTTTTTTTTTAGCTCTGTTTACATTTTCCCGCTTTACTTAGCGGCCAAGAAAAGTTTAGACATGTATGTTTACGCAGTTAGGCTTGTTCTTTATAACATTAGGGAGTCGACTTTAAACGAAGCGTCTTATTTAGCCGTACTTGCCACCTTAGATCGAGTACGGCGGTGGAGAAGGGCAGGTTTCTATACAGCTGAAAGTAAATCATGTTATTGTCTTATATGCATCTGAACCCCTTGTCGTTAATGAGCGCCGGAGAGCTAGTTGGTATCATTAAGCATAAGAAGTTTTTTTGGGGGAAAAAAAATCAGAAAGTGAGCAGTTCTAATGTAATAATGTAATAATGAAAATGCGATTTAAACTGCTTAATGCCACGGGTTGGAAGAATTTACAAAATTGTGCCCTCCCTGGTAGAAAAATGCTACTGCAGGCTAGTTGATTTAAAAAAGATTTCGTAATGTGGGATGTGTTGGATCTCCTGCGGCATGAATTAATCTCACAGCTGTGAGTGCACACAGAATTACAGAGCTGCATCCCAAACTGCATAATGTATGTATTACACACTATGCCTAAACAGGAATGACACCAGTGATGTACTGACAAATTACGAGGTTTGGGATACAGCCTAAGGGTTTGCAAAGATATATTTCAGTATTACAATATTAATTACATACATATTACATTACATATTATTTTAGGATTATAGGCAGCCTGGAGCCTATCCCAAGGTACTTGTGGCACAAGGTAGGGGACACCCTGGATAGTAGGTCACAATTGCACACACACTGTAGATGCCAATCTGCCTACAATACATGTCTTTGGACTTTCAATATCTAATCTGTGTATTTTTTACAAGCCTGTGAAACACATTAAGCACAAGCCGGACTATGTTAGTACGCTAGCCAAAACACAGAGCTATAAATATTAGTTACACACTGAAGGCAAGCAGACGTGCTGGATGACTCACTCTTGCCCTAAATAACCAGGTTTAAAATATAAAGATACAGAGAAACACAAGAACACCTCACTAGCTATGAGTTCTCTAGCTAAAACAACTTCACATTCGTTAATGAAAGTGATTTTTAAACCATTTAATTGCTTCCTACCCAAATAACCAACAAATCTACTTTTTCTATACACATTTGTTTGCTTTGCTTATACTCTCACACTTATTCTCCCTCTGCCCTGATTGGCTCCAGCAATGCCCGGCGGTGTAGATGGGTTTCTTTCAGGCCTAAACTTAGTTAGTTGGTCTTGTTGGTGTATGACGCATGTATACAAATTTCCCACTAGTTTTGACCTGATATCACCGACACAGAATTCTCACACTGTGAATTACTCTTACACAAGCGTCAAAGAGACTCAGGTATTTTTAGCGTCAATAAACTTTTAACAATAAATCCAATCGTATATAAACTTGTGGACCAACCAATAACCAAACACACAGTTTAAGGACTACTCAAAAGAAAAGTCTTAATCATCATGTTCACTCGCTCATCCTCATCCTCAGACAGGTTGTGATACACACTTCTAATCCCTGTGCTAGCTGTGATGTTCCCGCCCCTAGACCCTGACCATGTGGACCCTGATGCACCACATTCTCACATCTCCAGTCCTCCAGCAGCAGAGCACTGTCATATCTGACATTGTCATGTCAACTCCAACACAGCCTAGAAACGGAGGCGTGTTTGACCCAGGAGAAAGAGAGGACTGACCTACTTTAAGTGATTTCTCCATTTATTCTTGCCTATATCTGCAGGCTGGGATAAAACGATACATCGTCAGACCTACCTACACTGCTGCTCTCACATTTTTGTTCAGTAGAAAACTTCATCCTTCTGTTCTGTTTATTATTTCAGTGAACCAGGACGTCTTTGATTTTGAAGGCTTTGTTGCTGTCATTTATATTTAAACCTACCCTTTCCTTCAAAAAATAAATAAATAAATAAATAATCCCAATAAAAACCCAGTTCTCACAAATGCAGTTAGGATTTCTTCTTTTCAAGCTGGAATATAATATTTTCGAACTGATAAATTAGCTTCACCTCCAGCCAATAGAGGTGCTCAGCTCTGATGGTTATCCTTAAAAAGCAATGTTAGGAATAGGGAAAGACACTACAGTGTGCTCAGTAAAATTGCAATTCATCTCACTACCAGCAGAGGGCATTACAAATTACAAACAAACCCTTTAAAAGATCATATTTCACCGATGTTCCTGTCATTAAATATACAGATTTTAAGGAAGGTAACTACACTTTTTTTTAGACAGCAGTTGTGTATACATCAGCAATATTTATAGAAATAGATAGCAAACCTACTCTATGGATACAGAGAACCTCACAAGCTTGGGACAGAAAGTAAAGCTTATATCTCAGAGTAACGTTTGCAAAGATCTGTTAAAAAAAAGTTCAATTGAAAGAAAGCCATCTGGAACCATTGGGGACATGATTACAAAAAGCACATTAAAGGAAATTTCTTTTTTATTAAATTATTCAAAATGGCCAGTTTTGACCAAATGAGTTAACCTTAGTGACCTGACCCAGTTACACATTATTTTGGGAATTCACCATTTTAAATCCAGTGTAATCGAGGACTAGGCCTAATCTGTGAGCAGTAAACTATTAATTAGATAAGGGAAGTAGGAACGTGAAGCATTCACACACACACACACACACACACACACACACACACACACACACACACACACACACACACACACACACACACACACACACACACACACACACACACACACACACACTGCTCTTATTTCCAATGGAATACATTTGAGGAAAAAGTAATCATACACCAACTCCAATGATTTATAATAGACAGCATGGATTTCAAAGCAGGCTGAATGAGGCCAGAACGCTTCTTTTTTATTTTAATAGGAGGAAGAAAATTGTTAAATCTCAGCACCATTGAAATTCTTGCTGTGACACGTCCTGCTGTTATGGCTTGTCTGGCAGTACAGACATCAATATCTGGGCGAAAGGTGCCAAAATAAAGCAAGCTGAGGCCAGATAATACTGCTTCACAAATTGTAGACAACATAGAAGTGTTGAATAAGATGAACTTAGTCAATGTTGTATTGTCTCTTACCTGAGGATAGCACGGTGCACCAGTACACACACACACACACACACACACACACACACACACACACACACACACACACACACACACACACTCATATATATATACACATACACACATACACACACACACACACACACACACACACACACACACACACACACACACACACACTGCTGCTCATTCTAGATGCTCTTCTGCTCATTGTAGATGCTTTCAGTAGTGGACATACACAGCCCCATACACAGGAAGCTCTGATACATTTTGTTCTATCATCTTCAGCAATAACTTTTTCACCAATTTCTTCTACACTACCTCTTCTCAAGGATCATACCAGATGGACCAGCTTTCAATCCCACACACATCAGTGAGCACTGGGTGCTCATGACCCTGTCACCGGTTGACCGGTTGACCACCTGGTACTAATTACTGTATATCAGAGGAACACCCAACAAGAAAGTCCCAGTCTTCTAACCATCACGATTCGCTCAGATCCTTAGACTTTTTTCTGCTTCCAACACATCAACTTCATGAACTGATTGTTCACTTTTTGCTGCATGCATTATGTAATCCCACCACTTTGTAGGTGCCAATCAATGTTTTTCACTTCATTTTTCAGTGGTTTTAATGTTGTGGCTGATCAGTGTATATCATATATGAGAGAGAGAGAGAGAGAGAGAGAGAGAGAGAGAGAGAGAGAGAGAGAGAGAGAGAGAGAGAGAGAGAGAGAGAGAAGGGAATATCACTCTGCTGGACCTGACATCTGTCAGTATGAGTCTGACATGAGCACTGGACTGTTTGTCTTCTTGTTCCACAGATAGACAACACAGATCTAACTTTTCCCCATTCACAAACACACCACTAAGACATTTACACCAAACTTTTGATAATAGTGCTGACCTGCTTTGTGGTGTCCAGTTCCCAGATCTGGGATCTCTGTATCCTTATAATACCATGTGTTAAATAAAAAGACATGTAGACGTTATCAGCTTTTTTTTTCTCTGTGTAACAAAATGACAAGTTGAAGAAAAGTCAGATTTTTAAATTTAAACTATCTGAATGTGCATCTAAGTACCAAACTATTACCCAGAATAGAAACCCTGCTCTTAATGAACAGTTTAGAGAGATGTTGAGGCCTGAGGAAAACATTCAGAGTGTGGGTTGAGCTCCGTCCCAGCTAACAATTCTCTGTTTCTTCAATTATATGGTTTAAACCTTTGGGTTAAATCCTTTGTTCTGGAAATGCTCCCATTTTAAATATCTTAAATGTTTAGTAGGCATTAGGCATTTGAATATGTACACTTTATTCAGAATGAACAGACTGTAATGGTGTAACAGATATGAATAGAAGGTGCACTTATTTATTTATTTATTTATTTATTTATTTATTTATTTATTTATCTTTCTTTTTAGAAAGCTTGTCAGAAAGATTCACAGGTCACCTCATTGGGGCTTGAAAAAGGTCATTTTTTAATATTTTTACGGTCAGATATCAAGCTTGCAATTCAATTCAATTCAAGTTTATTTGTATAGCGCTTTTTACAATAGATATTGTCTCGAAGCAGCTTTACAGAGCATAAACATAGAGCAGAAAGTAAACATAAGGAATAATAAAAGAAATAAGGAATAATAAAAGAAAAATAATTAACAGAATAAAAATTTTGCAGGAAAAGCTTGCAGGAAAATAAAAAGATGTATTTATTCATCCTTAGTCACTGCCTGGTCAGTTATTTATTTGTTTGTTTGTTTGTTTGTTTGTTTGTTTGTTTATTAGGATGTTATTGTTTGGCAAATAGGAAAAAAAATCAACTAAAGGCAAAAAGTACATTTAAAAAAGTGAAAAAATATGCATAAAAAATTATGCACAAACTTTATTTGCAGGCCACATCCACTTTATAGTTCCAGCTGAATACAGATACAGATGCATGTATAAACATTAAATTGATCCATAAATACATATAAGGTCATTGCATTACACTCCAGGTCTGCATTTTTGGAGCAACGTTACCATAATAATGTAAAGCAGATGCTTCTAACTCATTGCAGGTATGTTATTTTTGGAATACAGCAGCCTAACCATCTTCTAATCTAATACAATTAAATCAGTTCTAGTACAAAGTTCTAATAACATCTTCTGAGGCACAAAGTGAACAAATAACATAAATAATTCTAAATGTCTTTGTTATCTGTAGTGGCGGTAACAATGGAGATATAAGAATAGCTTGACTCTACATGCTAATTATGATTTACATGCTAATAGGTGGCTATTCAGTGCACGTTCCTGCCGTCCATGTTATAATATCTGGCTACTGTCTTATTAGTTTCCCTGTGGTTACGGAAATAAAACACTATACAGTTTATAGAGTTAAATAGCAGAGAAATAATTCCAGTGTGACGGAGGTTTGTCAGGAAGAATTCTCGGCATAATTATTTGCTGGCTCAGAACCAACGCGTAAACAGCGCGTAGAAGCTGCATATTTAAATCTCGGCCATGTGTTTTGATCCATATGGTGTAATCAAGGCCACAGTAGCCATTCTCATTATCTCTCCAATCAAATGACTACCCCTTTCTGCAAACACACTGCTTTCGAAACGGACTGCGCTTTCATATAAAACCCATAACAATTTGATGCAATTCCACTTTTTAATTAAGCCTCAATGCCACATAAATCAGGGATCGGGATAATTAACAAAATAACAGAGGCTGATAATGTGGGCCCTAGCCTTAAATCTCTATAGACTTGCTGGCTAGGTGGTAATAAAGGGGGAATAATGGCATGACTGCTTGATATTTTGGTGGCAGCGGGGCAGGGGAAATAACACCTTTAACAGAGCACTGCGGTCTTAATTTGTAGAGGCCGCCTCATGCCGCTCTTCTCGCGAGGCAGGTCATTTATCATTTAGGCGGCCGTTATTTTTAATGAGTCTGTTATCATTCATTTTAGGGCATCCCACCTTTCCATGACACGGATAGTATTTCTTTTTATATAGGACAAAGGATTTATGCCGCCCTCTCTCTGTCTCTCCCTCTTATCGGCACTCAATTCCTCCTCTCGTTTTTCCACCATCTCAGGACTAGTAGCTGCCATCCTGGCTCTTTTTTGATGACAGTTTTTAGGGATAGTTAGAATGTTACACATGTGCACGTCCATCCCAGGCCACTAAAAAGGCGAAGAGGGCTTTTCAAACACAAAGCGCAAACTATATAGATCCAAACTTTCTGACTAGTACTGAACACTCTGTGACATCACGCACATACTGGTGGTTGTTAGGTGTGTTTGTAGCGGCGAGGCTACAGGTGCGGGCGGTTGTTGTGTAGAGCTTTGATTCTATAACACGCTACTTGATGCAGCCTGTCTATGCGCCCATGCACTATTGTGACAAGCCCATGCAGTGTTTTGACAGCAGATGACAGCCACCAGGCTGACACACTTCTCACCCCATGATGACGGATATGGAAAGAAAGAGTTAACCATCATACTTACTGAATGTCAGTTTTTAATCATAGACATTACAATGGAGAATTAAAACCTTGATACCAGCTCTTAGAGACAGTGAAGGCTGGTCATGATATTAGACAGGAGGGCTAAAATCTAATAGCTTGGAAATGAAACTATTATAGATGAGTAATGCATTATATCATAAGGTCTCATCGATTGCATAATAAGAATGTTGCGGAGGAAAACTACTACTACTACTATACTCTCTCTCTCTCTCTCTCTCTCTCTCTCTCTCTCTCTCAAGGCAGACGGATATTCAAGTTTTCTATTTTCATTATGTGTCATCTCAATACAAAGCCAAACATGGTGCACAAAAGTTGAACCCTTTCATTCAAACCAGAAAAACACTTACAGTACAGTTCTGTCATCTGTCCTATCTACTCTTAGCTTTTTCTACTAAATAATCCAGCTTTTTTTGTGTTCATTACACTTCTGTCTGTTTTTCATGCACCTTCGCAAACAAGTCAAACCTTCACTTTACCGATTGTGTCTGAATCTACAAACTGTGCTAGAAAGAAATTTGTCTATAGTCCATAGAAAATGGAAGTGAATAATTACTTATGATGTCAAATCTAAAAATGAAACTGTATGCTGTCTTTGAGGGGGAAAAAAGTGTTATGTGCAAAATTTGTCATTAAAAATTGAAAAAAATAAAATAAAATTAATGAACAAATAACCTCTATATTAATTAGAGCAAAACCATGGTTAAAGTTCTGATATATACAGTATGCCTCTCTTTTTTTCAAGCTTTTTTCAAGTCAGACTTTATTTCTTTATTATTTCTTTATTATTTCTTTTAGGGTATAACAATAAGTGCAAGAAAAATCATAACAGGACATGATGATGGCCTCTTAATCCATCATTAAGGATGATGGCCTCTTAATAGCAATCATTCCAGTCATTCCAGTTCCTGTGCTGTCTCACCTCATAGGGCTCTGTTTATCTTCGTGTGTGTGTGTGTGCGTGCGCGTGTGTGTGTGTGTGTGTGTGAACCTGTGCAAGAATCTAAGGGCAATTTCTCTTCAGATATCCTGGTACACGCGTCACAGATCCCACGGCATGCCGCAGCACAGGCAGATATTGCAAGTCCATTGCTCAACTCGGCTAGGAACGAGGACACGTCAGTGCTCTGAGATCTGCGGCGGAACAATGGTATGTCTGTTTAACGTGAGTAGCGTGGGTGGCACGTCAGGATTGCGCTGCTGATTTATGAGGCCTCTCTGCTTTTTGCAGCGCGCCTCCGTGCAATATGTCCTCCAAGCCGCATCCTGTTGGGATTGCTGACCGACATGTGTTCCTGTGTTGGAATGGGACAACGGTGCAGTTCTGGCCAGCTCGTTCGAGGCCATATGGGATGCTGGCTCAGAGAGACAGTGCGGCAAAACTGTAATGAGCATGGCAAGCTGAATCTGCACACGAAGTGCTGCAGACTTAAATAACAAAAAAGGGGATGTATAGGGGACACGAGTCGAAAGAAAAAAATGTGCAAACACATCCCTGCGTGGTCACACCATGATGCCCCTGCACACACTCCCGCATGCAGATATCCTCACCCCATGCCTATCACTCCATCAACACACACCTACACAAAACCCACATGCCCACACACTGCAAAAGGCCCACACACACTGGGCTTTGGCACTGATGCTGTAGGACAGAGATCACAGGGTTTTGCGCTTACTCCAGGAGGCTTTCCTGTCCTCTTGTGTAGCAAATAATGTCAAGCCATCACACTTCCTCAGAAACATTCTCAATATTCTCTGAAGCTTTCCCTGGGCAGCTACAGCATCTTATCCTAGCGACGTAGCGACATTTCTACACTTTCATACTTAGGATCTTCATCTCTAAGTTCTAATGAATATTCTCTCCTCAATTTTAATTCATTTTCCACGGACCTGTTCTGACAGATTACCATGTTAACACGCCTCTGTCATCTTAAACCTGATGGAAGACGTGTTCTAATTAATGAATTAATACGTTCACGTCACATGACATCAATCTGCACGCTGATGTCTTACCTAAACTGCTCTCACTAATTCAGCAGGTTTTATTAAGATATTTTGTAAGCACTTTACAGCCTCGCTATCAAACCGGCTACGTTCGGACCACAGACGAGAGAGAGCCGGCCCTCGTCTAAAGGTACTGCCAGCCTGCCTGGGGTAATACATCACGAATTCTGTAAGGACAATACGGAGATGCTGAAAGCGAGTACAAATGCATCGCAGTTGCACAGTGAGCACTTTGTTCCAAATAATGTTGTCATCAATTTTCATCTTTTGTTTAAACATATTAGTCTTTTGGACAAGATAGGTCATATTTCAGCAGCTTGATAAATTCTTCCTTCTAGACTTTCTCACAGAACGTGCACTTAATTAATTACACAACCTTTAATTGGACAGATTATTCCTAATGGTTGTTGCAGTGCTAAATGTACAATCTTGCAGCAGGCTCAGGAGTCATTATTTTAATGCCACTTTCTCGGCTGGTTGTAATCAGTATATTTCAAATAATAAATCAGCTTCACATTGTGAGAAATATTTGCCCCTAAAATAGATAAATTGCATGCTCATTTCAGTAGGGATACGTTTCCCCTATTTTCCTGCACCTATATTGCCCCCTTTACACTCTGATCTTGCACATGTAGTGCTTTATTAAGGGCAGATCTAATTTTTTTTTTCCAGCTTTATGATGTCTGCAGGCATTTGGGTGTTTAATTAGGGTGGTAATGTCCGGTGATGTACATGATGGATTTTTACGGAAGCCAACTTTAACTATCCGAGGCAATGCCATAAATTATCACCTTGGCTATAATGCGTGTGTGAGTTTGTTTAATTAGGATGTCCACCGGAGGAAGCGCCTGGGTGTTGCTGGGTTTGCAAAGGAAATGCCAATTACGTGAACGCTGTGCTTTTACATTCCACTAAAGAATTTCAGAGAGTAATAATAAAGCACTAAAAAGAGTCTGATTACTGTACATGCATGGACTGGGGTTTTATGCTTTCTTTGCTTTTTTGCTAAGTATTACATTAGATATTAATCATGCATACATTTAGATTTACATGAATCATTTCCCAGATGTTTTTGTCCAGAGCAACGTACTGAAGTTTAATATAATAAAAGCACTTAACTGGAAAAAGGAAAAGAAATGGCATGTATGTATACAGTATAGAGTGCATACAGACCATCCAGTATAGCTGGATGTGTATTACAGGAAATTGTTAATACGTGACGGTAATATGATTTTCTGCTTCTCTGTGTTGTCTCATAAAAGTGTTTACAGGGAGGAAAAAAGAAATGTGTTAAAGGAGAAATTGAAAGCTCCTTCAGAATAACAGAATGGATTATAAATAAATATGACAAATTACACACAAAAAAAGTACACGCAACTTTCTGCAATCAAACAAAATAAGAGTAGAAAAATTGAGTTTGCTGATTTGAAATTGTCTTTTGTCCGTGTGTGTATGTATCTGTCCATCCATCTGTCCATCCATCCATTTTCTGTATCACTGACCCTACACACTGTTGTGGGGAGCCTGCAGCCTATAACAAGAGACATGGACTTAGACCAATACGAGGTAAAAGTCCATCACAAGGCTCAATCATTCACACACTCACACACTCCAGATAATTTAGGGAACCCAATCAGCCTACAAAATGTTTTTGTTTTTGCAGAAGAAAACTGGAGTACACAGATGAAACCCCTGAAGCATAACACGCAAACACAGAGGTGGATATCGAACCCCCAGCAGACACTTCTCACTCAAAGACTCAAAAGAAGTTCTACCATATCGTGTCTCAATTCCATCTTGGGCCCAGGACGTGTCCTGATTTTGCAATCTCACCTAGAAAATGAGTGAAAAGTATTCATCTGGGGCATCTGAAAGAGAAAAAAAAAAGGATTGACGGACAGAACTGAATCCTGCCTTATTACACCTAAGTGGGTGTTTAATTCACTCGAACAAAATGACAGCTCTATTCCAGTTCACTGGTGCAACATTTCCAGATAATAGCATTGTCTGGAAATCACCGCATAGATAGCTCATGTCTATAGGTGTGTATATAATTTGAAAAAAAAAAGTAATAATATTTGAGAAAAGTTGCTCAGCTCAGGAAGTGCTGGTGCAGAGCAGAGTGGAGGATCCACAGGCCTTGGTCACCACAGCGGGCATACATGTCACTCTGTCCTCATTAACATGACTGATAATGTCATCTATCAGTCGTCTAATTGGCAATGAGGATCTACTGTGGGTATTTTATCCAAGCCCAGAGATCCATCACTGGGCAATAGATGAGTGGATGGCACTTCATTACCACACAGCTAACCAGGTAAAAGTCACATCCATTTGTAATGAGAGCGAGAGCGATTTCGCTCCTGTCCATTCTCATTATGCAAAGTTCAATGCGTACGCATGCGTATTGTAATTATTTTGATGAATATTCAAAGGCCCCTCCAAAAGATTTGTCTTTCGCATTATGTCCAAGGAGGAAATGTAACACTTCTGCGATTCAAAAAAGCCCAGAAACAAACAAATAGCACTTACTGTACTGTATTGGATTTAATAAACGATGTGTATATCCTTGTAGCTATGTATTTATAATAAAAAAACGTTGACTAAACGCACAAATGTACATATTTAGTCATTCAAATATGAGTGAGCCTCCACCCCCTCCCCCTCCCCTTGGTGCAACCATGAATCTTTTCTCCCACCCTCTCTTTCTCTTACTCGTCCTTCCCATTTATTGCTTTGTACAGCAAAGCACCATTACTGATCCCTTCCAAAGCACAAACTAAAAATCTATCCTGTTGTCATTTGCTGCGCTGTGCCATCTATCATCTGGGGAGGTGTGTGTGTGTGTGTGTGTGTGTGTGTGTGTGTGTGTGTGTGTGTGTGTGTGTGTGTGTGTGTGTGTGTTGGGGGCGTTTGGGTTTGGCAGTGTCTTCATGCCAGAGAGGAGGCTCTGGAACAGGAGGCAGAGTCAAGGACTTTCACGCGTAACAAAAAACTTGTCACAATTATTTATGGCTCGAGCCGAGGCACATAATAGGACACATCAAACTGCTGTTTTTTTTTCCTCTCTCTCTTTTTTCCGTTCAACCAACAGCCCCCCACCACCTCACACACACATGCACCCCACACCCCTGTCCCCCCACCCATTCCATTTTTTTCTCCCTGTGCAGTGATGAGCGCCCTCACATTGCCGGATCCCTTGTCGAACTGGGTCACAGGCATCTCTTGCCTTACACATACAATTTCCAAGACAATGGTGGAGCACTTGGGGGAAGTGACAGTGACAAATACGCAAGGCCCCACGGAAAGCTGGGCAGCCTGTTACATGAGTGATTGCGCCAATAATCATGCAGGGCCGTCACGTGGCCCCAGGGCAGGGTAAAGAGAGAGAAAGAAGGGAGGAGGGTGCAGCAGGAAAGAGAGGAGTACAGAAGAGATAGAGAAGAAAGAGAAAGCAGGATAGACAGATGGAGAGGGAGTGAATTGAGCAGGGAGACTGCAAGGACGACCTATGAGCCATGAGAGGGAGCTGGCTAGCGAGTAAGAGAGGCAGAGGGACATTGAGAGAAAGAGAGACAGAGAGAGAGAGAGAGAGTGTGTGTGTGTGTGTGTGTGTGTGTGTGTGTGTGTGTGTGTGTGTGTGTGTGTGTGTGTGTGTGTGTGTGTGTGTGTGTGTGTGCATGCACGACAGGAGCTCTGAGGGGGGGCTCGAGGCTTTAGGCCTGGCTAACAGGTCCTGGCAAATCATTTTTTACTCCCTTATCATCCATCTGCGACTTCCTTCCTCTCCGATGAGGAGCTGCTAAATGACTGTCACTCGCTCCGCTATGTTCCATTGCGCCTCTCGTAATTGGGAGAGGGTCAGTTGGGCCTGTTTCCGCTTGTGACCTTTCTTCAACTCAGCCACCCGGGGAATTGGGTAAAGCCCCCGATTAAATTACTCTGCTGCCACCTCAGCCCCTTCACCTTAAGCACTGTTGCTCAGCTCTGGATCATGGAGGGGTGTAAGAGCCCTCAGCTTTCCTTCTCTCTCACACACACACACACACACACACACACACACACACACACACACACACACACACACACACACACACACACACACACACACACACACACACTATCCATCTACTCATTTTTTTTCAGCTTCACTGCTCACTGTCAGCTTTAGAGTACCAACATCTACCAGTTCTTTGTGTCTGCTCAGGACTTAAAACAGGATTCTAATAGTGTGTATATAAAGATTTTCATCCAGGTCTTTTTTAAAGTCTATTAGTGTTAAGTCGTCTGGACGTTTCTCGGCTCATCCGCCAGATTTCAAGTTGCACATAATAGATGTGAATCATTCAGTAATTAAAGGCGGAGTGAGAGATAAAAATATGTGTGGATCAACAGCCAACATATCAGGACAAGGAGGTGGTTCGACTCACCTGTCAATCATGCTGTCTGTTAAGCCAGGAAGCTCCTCCTATTGCATCAGCATTCAGCTGTTCAAGTCTAGACAGGGTGTGTATATGAAATTACTGTCTTTAATGTTAAAAGCCAGTGTATTTTCCAAAAATAAACAACACTGATGCCTTGTGAGCAAATGGATTTTCATATAATAATAATAATAATAATAATAATAATAATAATAAGAAGAAGAAGAAGAAGAAGAAGAAGAAGAAGAAGAAGAAGAAGAAGAAGAAGGGCCTGTGCTAGCCTAGTGGTTAAGGTGTTGGACTACCAATCAGAAGGTTGTGAGTTTAATCCCAGGTCCACCAAGCTGCCACTTTTGGGCTCCTGAGCAAGGCCCTTAACCCTCAATATAAAAATGAGATAATGTACTGTAAGTTGCCCTTGATAAGAGCGTCTGCTAAATGCTGTAAATGTAAGAAGAAGAAGAAGAAGAAGAAGAAGAAGAAGAAGAAGAAGGCATTCCATTCTCGTCTCTTCCCTCTGACCGAGGAGTTTGCATGGTCTCATGGTCCCTGAGTTTCGTTGGGTTCCTCTGGGTACTCCGGGTTCCTCCCCCAGTACACAAACATGTTGTAGACTGTCTGGCTTCTCTAAATTGTCTATAGTATGAATGGGTGTGTGAATGAGTGCACACTTGTGTGTTCATTGTTACCCCGTCCAATGTATCCCCCACCTTGTGCCCCGAGTCCTCTGGGATAGGTTCCCTGCAACCCTGTATAGGATAAGCAGTACAGAACCACAGGACCACGCTTTCTCTGCTCAAAGTGAATCCACAAAGCCACAAAGTTGTCTTACTGTCTTACTGTCTCTGTGAGCAATTACCATTTACATAATTATCAATAAACCTATTTAATGCTACAGTATGCGTACACCTTAATCTAACCCTAACTGTATAAACACACACATATTTAGGAGTAATCTAGTCTGACATATTCAACTACTGGAATGTTTTTGCAAGTGACATAAAAGAAGAATAGTAAAGGAAATGATAATTATGAAGAAGAAAGGACAAGAAGTAAGAAATATTTTTGTGAACCTCTTAAAATACAAAGGCATACATTCCTCATATCTACACATCTTAAGTATTAGTTTCACTGTAGTTACTGAATAATTCATCATGGTTACTGAATAGCTGAATAACTTAATAATAAGCTGAGAGTGTAAGAGGTTGTCTCTACTTGTCTCCATATTTGGGACATTGCTATTGCAGTAAAAGCACGTTAAAGTTATTTCTGTTGAGTCAGAGATGCACAATTTTCCTTTCTGCCGTCACGTAGCCATCATTACTCTGAAATCTACAAGGATTTTGAGGTTCCTACATTACACTATGCACTACCAATAGGTAATGGAGAATCCCCCATGCCTGAGATATTGAGCTGTCCAGATATTGTGAGATATATGAATGATATTGCCACAGCTGAGCACTTGCTAAATCAGCTCAAAGTGCAGACACCACTACTGCTGACACCAACCAGACTGTGACAGTCTAACGTTCACGGGCCAGCTGCCCCTTTAATTTGAAAATGATGAATCTCGGATAGTGGAAGAGGGAAAAATATTGAAAGCTCAAATATCCCTTCATAGCTTTAGAGCTCCTATAACTTTACATGTTAATACTGAGCTGCGATCAAGCCTTACTTTTAGCGCATGCTCAGTAAACAGGGAAAACATCAAAACACAGTGACGTGATATTAACCAGTTAAGAGTACTCTTTTGGAAGGAAAATTTATGAATACAATTATAACATACAATTCGCCGTAAAGCATAAGAATGCATAAGAAATATTACAGGGCATGCTTTGAAAGGTAAATAATCAATAACGATAGTGTGATGCAATGTGGCCTGAAATGACATAGACAGCAATAGCCATTTAAAAGTTTATTGTTTTTAATTACGTCTTGTCCTGAAGTGTTTTACTCCTCTTACACCTCACCATGTTTACAATGGCATTCACTAAATTCAAGGGGTTTCGTTACAATGACGTAAAGTGGGCATGTTTCTGGAGGTCTTGGAAAAACACCCTCCTTCAAAAAAAAAGAGCATATCTACTGTACAATGGATAATGAAGGACAAAACTGTCATACAGGTAGATTTTATATTTTATATCTATTATGCTTTATTATCTAACAGATAAGCTATTTTCAAAAACAAATAAACAAACAAAAACTACAGTTAGGGTTAAGGTTAGATAATCAAATAGGCCACGCCTACCCGATGATGCAATATCTGTTACGCTGTTCTGAAATCCCTGGAAATAAGTGCATCTCCGTTTACAATATATACAATTACAGATTTCCATTTCTGTAAAATCTATTATTTAATAACACACCATACTGTTTATCCGTTTATACTACATCATTGCGCTAAAGTCCCTCAGCTGCCTCTCTCTTTTTCTCTCTTGTGAAGTTAATAACAGAAACACAAAAAACCAAAGCGTGTCTTTGTTATTAGTCTTAGTCTTAGTTACTGAAGACTTTCTGCTGTCAGAAAGCTTTTTAACCTCTGACAGTTAAAAAAACTCTGGCTCTGGAAACAACGAGATGTTTATTTAATCCGTGTATGTGAAGTGACGTACAAGTGGCTGTAGAAATGATCATTTATTTTAAGAAGCTTGTTAATGTGAACCTTGAAGCTAGAAATTCTGTCAAAGCTTAATCAATGAATCAAGCTACATCTTCTGACCAATCAGAAGCAATGCATAATAATTGATTAGAAGTTGTGTTTATATCTTATTATCGATGGCAAATAAAAAAAAGGTGCAAACACATATGTAAGGAGAAACACATAACAGACTACGTCAGTAGGGAGTCTGGAATCTATCACAGGATACTGAGGACACGAGGAAGCGGGACTATCTGCATGGGTTGCCAACTCATCACAGGGCAAAATCACACTCACACACCCACACACACACTCATATACTATGAAAATTTAGAGAGTCAGCTTACAACTTACAAGTTTTTAGACAGATGAAGGAAACCGGAGTACCCAGAGGAAACCCCTGAGCATGGGAGGAACATGCAAACTTCATGCACACAAAGCAGAAGCAGGAACCAAACCATGATGAACAGTTGTTCCTTCATGGCATCTTCTCTCTCTCTCTCTCTCTCTCTCTCTCTCTCTCTCTCTCTCTCTCTCTCTCTCTCTCTCTCTCTCTCAACTACAGTTTGTCTGTCTTTTTAAACAAATTTCTTACAGAGTTAGAAACAACAATGTAGTTACAAAGTATAACTACATATTTATATTTATATTTATATAACTACATATAATTACTATAATTATAATTTCTATACTATAATAATCCACCTTTTGACCAATCAAATTAAAGTATTCAACCGTGCCGTGCTATAAGAATTTATACTAATATACATAACATAAATTAAGTTTATAATACAGCACTGAGCGTGTTATAGCATGCATTTTGCAACATCATGATGAATCTAATCACATTCATTTACTAATAGAAGTGTTGTGTTGTGAAGTGAAAAAAAAAAGAAATGCAAACCATTCACTAGCTAATTAAGGACGGACAATTAGAGCTAACTTACAAACTTGTATTTCCAATGATTGTGAAAGCCATTTTTTTTTTATAATGCACTGCTAATACATTTTTATAAATAATTGTACAACTTTGTTTCTAATAATGATGATAAATATGTGATAGCACCTTATGAATGCATTCACAGATCATTATAAAGCTAGATGTTTTTCTTGCTGCAATCTTCAATCGTGTTGTTTCCATATTAAAGAAACTCAGCACTCTTTTATGTCAGGCGTAGATTGCATTAACAGCAGGTGAAGGATCGGACTCGTTAAGATGCCGCTATCTCATTGCTCTAGATGTCATCTGAGAGGCCACTGATAAAGGGCCTGCAATTTAGTTTCACAGTGTGACACAAAAAATGTAGGGCGGAGACGATAACAATGGTCAAGATTTGTAGCTGTTGTTTTATTGCAGTTAGGGCAATAAAAACAGTTGGTCGAAACCAAACATTACAGCACGTGTAGAGGTCAGGAAAATATTCTGCTATAGATGTTATTCAAAAGCAGAACATTTTGGATTATACTTTAACCAGGAACTTTATGCTAAAGCTAAAATGAATCTCCTGGTTACCCAACTGCACTTTTTGACCATATGGAAGTGAAATTGATTTAAAGAATAAGACTATCCGGTGTCACCCATTGAATATAATTGAATTCAATTGAATAGGTGTGTAAGAGAAGTGCCTACATGGAATAACTTCAGAACTGGAAATACGCACTCAGGTTCAACAAACACTCTACAGAAGCTGTCACTATACATAGAGTTAAAGAAGTCAGTGACCTGTCACAGGATGGTGTGTGTCTGTGGCAGCGCCACCTCATCCCCTCTGTTAGATATGATATAATGAGATAACACAGGAAGACACACACACGCACACACGCACACACACATCCTGTTGTTCTCTAGACATGCTGAAAATGTCAAAATAAAATCGTTGACTTTCCCTGTTGCAAATTAATAATGTAGAGGGCTATAAAAGAGATATTATGTGAAATCAAATCACCTCCAAAGATGTAAAAATGCTGCAATCAAGTGTTCATTTTGGTGATTCTTTTTTTCTTTTTTTTTTTTTTGAGAGTTCAAAATGGCCCAACTGCTCAATTACTTGAGTGTCAACAGACAGCTCGCGGCACTGAGCGCATGCCATAGAGAGCCTGTTTTCTTACTTAATGACAACTGATAGCTGGAGTCAGGCAGGTTATGAGTTTCAATTTGGCTTTGGCAATAATAACAATTACAGGCCTCAATATCTCTATCATTAGACAGTCGCTGTTCCAATATAGTGCGCTGTTTCAGTGCTGAGCATCAGTCCTTCATGTGTCTCTTCCCATCATAACTAGCTCTATATAATCACTTTCACACACACACACACACACACACACACACACACACACACACACACACACACACACACACACACACACACACACACAGAGATAAACAGAGATATACAGGCATGCATGTAGGCCATCGCTATGGTTATTAAAGGTGATGATTTTAGGAGCCCACAGCTAGATTGAAGCAAAGGAAAATTGAAGCTGGATGTACAAATATATACAGATACAAATACAAAACATAAAAAACAATAGGATACTTTAGATCAGGGTTATTTAATTAATTTGTCATGGGGGCCAGTTCATGAAAATTTTGATCCCATATGCAGGGAAGGAGAGATGTGGCTTGCAATGTTGTATTTTTGCACCACAAAAATTCACAATATGAAAAATAACATTGTTTCATAGTATTTCTTGTCAAAATGAAATATTTTAGTATGCCTATTTAAACATTTAGGCCGCCTTCTAATGAGAGAAATGAAATTTTTAGATTTCAAGAGCAGTGAAATGAGGTGTATATGTTGTCAGCGCAATACACATACAGTGGTGCAGGTGCTGGGATGTGAGGGATGTGTGATTACTCGTTTTAGTGCCATTCATGTGTGAGAATGACGAACAAATCATGTGTCAGTCACCGCGTCTCACAGGAGAGGCCGCCAATTAAATAGCCTAACTTTAGACTAGTGCTAAAACAATGCTACTATCAGTATCTGGAACTGTTTCTTGCTACAGATATCTGTATCTAGCTCGAATAAAAAAACATTCCTTTTTGTTTGTTAGTTTGAATTAAATATAAACCTAACACTATTTCCCTGAAAAACCCAGCAGTAGATATGTCAACACTTTGCATAGGGTTTAATATATATATATATATAAAATGTATTTCAATTTGTTCAAATTTTCAAAGATATTTTCTAGCAGACTTTATTCAGTCCTATTTGGCAAAATATCAACAAACTTCTAGCCTCCTTTAATGATGAATGAACGAATGAATGATGTATGTTTATCCCACAAGCTTTACATCTGACAGCTCACTCATGCCTGCAAGAAAAGTAAAAACCTTTCTCTCACATGAATATTTCGTTGCATCCTAAGGGATCTTTGTCTCAACACACATGTCTTGTCTTAACCAGACACCCTGTGAACCTTTAAAAAAGTTTCAAACACACATTCTATTCATTCTAAATAATAATGAATTCATTTTTGGTTACAGAAATAGATTCGAGTTAAAGTAACAAAACTACAAATTATGCAACAGTAACGAATTTCAAAATTTCAATCCATGACACTGTACTTTCTTGACAAAAATAACAAAACAAAAAAAAAAACAACGATAAGCACGCAGCTGAAATCGCATACTATGACAACTACTGCATTCCATTCAGTACCTAGTGCTCAGTATATGTGTGTAGTATGAAGATAATCTGTACATCTGCTATGCTGGATCTGTCATGTGACCTACAACGTCAGATTAACACCTGAAAATTTCAATTTTTCCAAAGCTGTTTTTTTCTTATTCAACCCTTATTTTTTAACCGAGTTAATCATTTAGTCAGGTGTTTTTAAATAAGCACAGTTTAACCACAAGGAAAAACATTTCATCCCTATAGAATAGAAGCCTTTATTTTTTCATAATGACATAATACATTACAGCACAGTAAAATTCTTTCTTCACATATTTCAACTTTCGGGGTTGGGGACAGACCACAGGGTCAGACATGATACAGTGCCCCTAGAGGAGTGAGGGTTAAGGGCCTTGCTCAAGGGCCCAACAGTTTAACAGCTTAAACTCCAATCCTGGGATAGCACAGTGTCCTTTGGTTCCACACAGCATGGTCTCCATGAAAGAAGTAAGTTATCAGAGTATTTCCCACCTTTTGATTTACGAATACTGAGAATTTGGACATACTATTCCCGTGGCATATTGCTTTTAACCATTATAATAAGAAATCTTGAATCTGCTTTTGATTAGAATCTGTTTAATTAACTATCCAAGGCCATAGCCATTGAAAAAAAAAAGAAAAAAGAAAAAGAAAAGCTATTTAAAGTGAGTCTAATCATGTGTGAATAACTAATACTCTAAACCCTGCCATCATGCAGAAATTCAATTGCTTAAACCCGGCATCTGCTTTTGAGCCAAGAGACACAACAAAACAAGAATACCATGGATGCTACCTGTTTTGTGTTTCACAACCTCACACAGTGGATCAAATTCCCAGCTTGCAAGTGAGGCATGTCTTTGAAAAGCCACACAGTTGAAAGAAGAAAAGCTCTACAAAGGCAGATGACGTGACCACAGAAGTCTGATCACATACACGCAGCTTAGTGGCTATACTTTAATCAAGAAGCCAAAGATACAGCAACAAAGCATATTTGAAATATCCTGGATATTAATATCAGGCTTGTGTGCTTAGGTCAGGGTAGCTCAACTCTGCTTAAAATATGCTTGGAAAAATTTACTCCATTCCATCACTAGCAGTGAAGCTAATGCCTCTATCCAACACTACTTCTAGTGCCAGTAAAGCTTCAAGCATCATCAGGTCCACTCCTCTGTACGAGCGAGGTTATTGTCCGATTCCGCTTTTACAACATGACGAGCCAGTCCCTGCCCGAGAAACATCATCTTTATGACACCGCATGCATGGCAGAGACATCTTTCTATAAGACATAAGCCAGGGGGTTGAGATGTGATAAATACATCTGTGGTGCTTTTCTTAAATGAGCAAATAACATCAAAGAGGACGTTCTTGTTAGATTTAATGAGCTAATATATCTGGGAGGAGATGCGAGCAATGCATCCAGTGTCTGAAGTCATTTCTTTTAATAGGTGCTCATGGACATTCTCATCTTTTTAAAGTGGCCTGCTGGACATTAGTCTATAGCATGTATTGATTCTGTCATAGTTATTATCATTATCATTATGATTCCATGAAGTATTTTAGTTATAAGCTCCAGCCTGAAGTCTATTCCTCTGACAGTGTAAGATCACCGAGATGACTTGTATAGCAAACACTCTTCAGTCAGCTGTATAAGGATAATGTAATGTGAATGTAAAATGTATGTTGGCTGTTAATCCCACGTCCACCAAGCTGACAATGCTGGGCCCCTGAGCAGGGCCCTTAACCCTCAATTGCTCAATTGTATAAATTGAAATAAAAATGTGGGTCACTCTGGATAAGGGGGTCTGCTAAATGCCATAAATGTAAATGTAAATGTTAGTAACTTCAATCCGACTGTGAACAACTGGTTCTGTTGAATGATCAATTCAGTACAAAGAGATAAAAAAAACAGATTACATCATACAGTGTGATATACAATCTAACCACAATAAACTATTACTATTATTTTTTTTTAAATGAACCATACATTAGAATATCAGAAATTTAAGACGCCAACAATCTTAAGACTTTAAAAGCAACATCCAAGTACTATAAAGTCTCTGATCTTGCTCAATGTATTAAAGCTGTTGATAGCTACAAAGAAATGATATCCTGTAGAGATAAGACCCGTACACGTCTGCTCGGTATATGTGTAGGGTTCCAGTGACTAGCTAACATTTTTTTTGAAGCTGTGAATCTTATCTGCTGTAAAGTCATTCATTCCTGCTTCCTACATCACTGCATTGCGTAGCCTTGGCAAAATGTCTTCACAAGAATGTACTGAATATACAGGTTTTAGATGAATAATGTAAAATATTAATCAAAAATTAAATATAGTTTATAAATACATTGGCATTTTGCATTACCATATGAATTCACTTAATATTTGATGAATATTAAAAATATAGTGTTTGAAAGTGCTTCGCTAACGTGGTTGTAGTGTTTCACAGCATTCTGTCAACACTGACACTTGGTACTCTTTCACTCACTTATTTTATACCGCTTATCCGAACTACCTCGGGTCACAGGGAGCCTGTGCCTATCTCAGGCGTCATCGGGCATCAAAGCAGGATACACCCTGGACGGAGTGCCAACCCATCGCAGGGCACACACACACTCTCATTCACTCACACACTCACACACTACGGACAATTTTCCAGAGATGCCAATCAACCTACCATGCATGTCTTTGGACCGAGGGAGGAAACCGGAGTACCCGGAGGAAACCCCCGAGGCACGGGGAGAACATGCAAACTCCACACACACAAGGCGGAGGGGGGAATCGAACCCCGACCCTGGAGTTGTGAGGCAAACCTAGTAACCACTAAGCCACCATGCCCCCCGGTACTCTTTCATAACTGTCCTTACATGTATTTCATTTATACTATTGAACAGTTAAGGGCCTTTCTCAGGAGCCCAGCATTGGTAGCTTGGCTGTCCTGGGATTTGAGCTTGCAACATTCCAATCCATAGTTCAATGCCTTAAACTACAATATGAGTTACCATGGGAGGTTTTTTCTCAATAAGAAGTTGGATCATCCAAATGTAATGACAATCATGGGAAGAAAATAAGCATCTAATAATCTATCCATTTTTACCCACGTTACAGTGATGAAGCTTTTTTTCCACAGTAAAATGGATTTAGAACCATATATTAACAATAACTATAGTAGTATGTGGTTATACACTGTATAATAGGACATATTAAAATATACACTGTCATAAATGCCATAAATTAACTTTTCCATTGTAATAATATGAATAACATCTTAAATCTGTGTTTTCTTAACACTTCATAAGGCTGTGGGCTTTATGCTTTGCTCTACTCACTTATCCTGTAATATCCTGTGAATGGCATCCTTCTTAGGTTTGGAAACAACACAACACTGATTGATCCCATATTCCATATGTCTCTTGACAACCTTTGCTCATTTAGCCACAAGAGCATAAGTGAGGTCAGGCACTCATGTTGGGTGAGAAGCCCTGGGGTGCAGTCAGTGTTAGAGGTTCATCCCAAAGGTGTTCATTGAGGCAGAGGTCATGACTTGACAAACAATGTCTTTATGGACCTCCTTTGTACCCAGAGGCTTTGTCATGTTGGGACATGTTTGGACCATTTTATCACACAAACTAAAGGCAAACATCATAGATGGTTTTGGTTAAGATAACAATATACAACACAACAACAACGCCAATGCATCATCCTAGTTGAGGTTTTAATAAACTTCATTGTTGGAGTATAGCAGAAGTAAACTTCTTACACATTTTCAAACACATTTTAGGAAGTAAGATATATGTCATGGTGAGACTTCCTCCTTCTCCTATCAAAAAAAAAATGGGAATAAAAGTGAAATAATATTAGTCTAGTCTTGAAGCGGTTATTAATACACTGAAAAGGACTAAATTGATTATTAATTAGTGCATTAGTCCACTCTGGCCTTTGTCCAGGAGTAAGATCTGACCTTACTACAGCACAAAATGTTCACCTTTGCTGAGAAGCTTCAAAAGTGTGCATGTGAATATAAAAGTGCCTGCTTGCTTATTTTCACTAAGCATTTTATCCTGTCAGAGTTGCAGTGGATATTCTATTAGATTATTCCAGGAGGACTGGCTGTGTCCATCACAAGGCACCATGCACACACATTCATACACTCATTCGCACCTAGAGGCATTTTATCACAGCCAATCCACCTACTGCCATGTTTAGGAAAGTGGGAGGATACTGGAGAACCTGGAGTAAACCCACACATGGACACAGGGAGAACATGGGAAACAATACATACAGTAGATAGTAACCCGAGCTGATAATCGCTATGCCCGCTGTGCCATCCAATTAAACGTAGTGGTTAACTTAAATAACTGGTAAGGGATCTGTCTCGAAACTCCCCGCTCAATTCTTTATTACAAATTAAAGTTCGGTAGTTTAAAAACAGATTATGTGTATGAAGTATGCATGCCTGACATTTCAAGTTATCCTTTCACCTCTTGTGACAGCAACGCACCATAAAAATGTCACTGGCTGCTTGAAAAAAATAAATAAATAAATAAATAAATAAAAAATGTGACATAGCTATGCAAAGTGAAATGATCTGGTGGTATATCCAAACATATATTTAAAATGTCATGTGTTTTGTGCACTGGAATTTGTCTTGGCTTTAAAGTTTACAGGGTTTTTGAAGAGTGAACTAAATCTAGGGGGTCAGTTTTAGTAGAGGATTTAGCAGTTCATTGCAGCTTCTTGCTAATTTGGTCTGACATCCAAGGAGGGATTGTGTGCAGTGTTAGTCATCTCTCTCTCTGTCTCTCTCTCTCTCTCTCTCTCTCTCTCTCTCTCTCTCTCTCTCTCTCTCTCTCTCTCTCTCTCTCTCTCTCTCTCTCACTCTCTCTCTCTGTCTCTCTCTCTCTCTCTCTCTCTCTCTCTCTCTCTCTCTCACTCTCTCTCTCTCCTGTGAACAGGATCCAATGAATCACATGCTGCACACAGGGTGAGAGAGCGGGTTAAGTAGTACTCGGCCACTGCAGCATGATAATTTTCTATTGCGTCCAGCCTATAAGTATCTGACAGGCCTTATGCTGAGTCGGCAGTCTGCTTCAGAACGGCTCTTCTATCTCGCCACATGTTTCACAGCAATTGGACAATCAGCCACTGCAGCGAAAATCCATACTATCGATCGGTCCCTGTATCTTCTCTATAATTCTCCTGCAGGAAATCCCTGATGACAAATTATATCTGCACCAGTTTTTGATTGGTGCTTTGATGTAAGCAATCTCCAAGGGCACACTACGTGAACCAGCCCCAGCTTTATTAACTCACAATGTCCATTTCCCAGTTCTCAGTGCAGACCCCACCAGCTGAACATTATCATATTCATATGTCTTATTCGCACTATAAAACCAAACCCCAGAACAGTGTAGAATCACCTCATACTGTATAAATTCACACTCTCTTGACATGGCAAACATTTTGAACAATTTATTTTTTTATTTTTTATTTAAATGATCACATAGAAATGTTACAAATGACAATGTGGATCTAATTTATTTCGAAGAGACCAAAATTTTCAATTAATTACACTTACACTTCATGAAGAGCCTCATGGATCAAAGCCTTGTCATGATGAAGAACCTGTGTACATTGAAGAACCTTTGATGGCACCTGGAGTTTATTGCTCCACTGTAGGGCCACCCTCAGTGAACAGATCTAAGGAGAGAGGTCATAAAACAAGCATTCCTAAACCGTCAGGAAAGGGCATACACAAAGGGATTAGGGTTACCAGGACCTACCCCTGGAGCCAGACCTGGGGTTAGTGCCTGCAGGACAGCACCTGGTAACTAGGCCACCTATGCAATCCAGTAGGGCTCAACCCAAAATGGCAATATGGAGCCATCTTGTGGATTCACAACATGAAAGTTGAATGGTGGGGTGAGGTGCAATGCCAGTCAGATGGCAAGCATATGATATAAAGGTGAGGGATATCTGTATACACACACCACAGTACATGTTCCATTACCAACTTTCTCCATCATCCCTGGTTTCTTTCCTACTCTTGAGGATATAAAATGGTTGCCTATATGAGGTTTTTTATGAAGCACATTTAGTCTTCTTATGGAAAATGGAGCAGGTACTTTAGAGAGTATGATATCACCAACTGAATAAATAGTGCTACTACAGGTCTTGCTAATTTTGTGTCTATGTCTAGGTGAACATATTGCTTGTAGTACTTTAGGTAGGTCCCTTTTTCTGAGGCGTTAGGATAGAATGAACAATGTTCAAGTCATCATCAGCTGTATGGTGCTTCTAAGCAGCTGTGTGAAGCAGTGGTTGCAAGGCTGTCAGTGCCTGCCTTGGACATCGGTAGTGACAATTTGTATTTACTGTATGTTAAGAAGAAGAAGAAGAAGAAGAAGAAGAAGAAGAAGAAGAAGAAGAAGAAGAAGAAGAAGAAGAAGAAGAAGAAGTTTTATTTATATAGCGCCTTTCCATAGCTCAAGGTCGCTTTACATTTCACAAATACAGTACATTCAGACACTTACATATACACAACACATAATACATATAATTGCATTATCCGAAATGCTTGTTAAATAGATATGTTTTTAACTGGGACTTAAATGCACCCACAGATGTGATGTTTCGTAGTGTAGGAGGCAGCGATTTCCATAATTGAGGAGCATTTATACTAAATGACCTTCCACCAACAGTAGACAGATGGAAAGGAGGGATGGACAACAAACCAAGTTCAGCTGATCTAAGGGACCGGACAGGGCGGTAAGGGGAAAGTAGGTCAGCCAGATATTGGGGAGCAAGACCATTTAATGCTTTGAACGTTAGAAGCAATACCTTAAAGTGTTAAGAACAATGGAAGTACATACAGTGCTGCGACTTGGAAGAGTTGCAAGGATGAACATATTTCTGGTGCCTGGTCCCTTTCTCCGATTGAGGTAAAATGTAGATAGACAGAATGGATCATGTTCAAATCTGTAGAGCCAGGTGTAAGAAGCTGTGGATGTAAGTGCCTACCATGGTGCTGTCAGTGCCTACCATGGTGCTACCCTCAGGGCACTCTAGTGGACATCAGTAGTGAGAGTTGTGTCTGAATTCATGTTCATGTTCTTTTAAAGTGGATTATACTACACTAAAGGATTTGTTTTCCATGGACAGGATATCAAGATTAGATTAAGGTTGGATAGGTGGTCAGTATGGTGGCAGCTAGAGGTAACATTCCTGTTATATTCATATGTTCTCCTGGCACCAACCAAGGCATACAATGACAGGCACTGCAATGTTCCAGGATGTTTGAGTCTGTAGCAACCTGGGTGAAAATTGAGTTGTAGGACTCAGAGGTTCCTCTGAGAGGTTCTTCCACGGGGTGGTGTGATTTACTCTCTATGATATAGTTCAACATACTAGGAGAGCCCCAAAGTAGGTCTGCTGATCATCTGAACTGAAAGAAGGTTCTTGGGGACTGCCCTGGTTGATTCTCACTGGATCTGTTTCAGGCCCTGAGGCAGATTTAGGAGAGAAATTATTTCTCAAAGTTGGCTTAGAACATCTGGGGATCCCCCAGCAGAAGCTGAAATCTGAAATTCCAGTCCATCTCACCATGTTGGAGTTTTTCTTAGCTAATAGTTTGCCATGTTTCCCCTTTAAATGTTCCCGGTTTTAATCATTTCGGATCTGAGTGTGTGTTGGTCTTTATTTAGATGATTTTAATTATGTAATTAACTTGAATAAAGAAAAAGTAATACTTTGGGCTAGAAGTTTATCTGCACATGCAATCACAGCAACTCAAAGACGCCCATATGCAATGACACCCACAAACGCTCAGTGGCAGTACAATAAAAATGATCTATAATAACACAGGGCCTGGCTGTAAAGGTGACTGTCTTCCTCTTGCATCTGGGAGACCAAGCCGATACAATGTGTGTGCCCTTATGAATACATAAACCCAACACGTAGAGAAAAACACACTATCACTATGCTGTCAAGACTGATCGAATAGACAGATTATAAATCTCAATCAAGTTAGAGGATTTTATAAAGTTACTTCATGCAAAGTCATCTCTGTATTTCATTATATTTTATGGCAATAAAGTGCTACTTCTTTACAAGAACCCTCTCAACCAGACCCTCATAGCCTTTTATTATGCCTTGGTAAATTGTGGCAGAGAGTTAAGTTTCAATTTACTGTCACAGAGAGCGGCAGCCATTCTGCTATGGACAGATTACAGCTTTCGCCACTTCATCAACGCGGGTCATTACTGCACCATTACACTGGACCCTGTCGGATATCAAACGAGTGGCAGTAGAAAGGGGGCAAAAAGGGGTGAAAACAAATCAAACGTAACATTTCCTTCACAGCAGCAATCACTGTGATCATGAAGACAGAGATTGGAATGCAAATATGCCATGCTTTAGGCAACTGTATCCCTGAGGCCAATCCTCGTCTCGTAACCATACCACAACGAAATGTAACATACAGTGGCGGAGGTCTGCGGATAGGCCTGATAATCCCACTAGCAACCTGTCAGAATTAAACCAGAATCCAAGACACGATCCAGTGTCACTGCTTCAGTGTTGTTGCCTGAAAAGAGGGGGTTGTGAATAGGAAAAGGCTTCACTGAGAGGAAGGAGGAGAAAATTTCCCAACCTAATCTGGAGTATGACAAGGGAGGAGGGGTAGTATCACTTGCCCTTTCCTGAGGCAACCTTTTAGCAGCCCGTCACTGGAGGATAATCTTTCCCCACGCAAGCACAATGCAGGAGATTACACGGAGAACATGTCAGTCGCCACTGGATTTGCCAGACACCTCATCTCCTGTCCCCATTGATTTGCAGGCTTTTCATTCATGGCCTTTTTGCTACAAACATATGGCACCGGAAGAGCTGTTTATTCACCGTCATATTTCCTCACGTACTGCAGTATGGTTAATTGTGTGTGTATACTGTATATGCATGTGTGTGCGTGTGGCTGTGTGTACACAATGTCACTGTAACACCTGCTGGTGGAGTTTACATGTTCAAGCACAGGACAAGTTTAACCCCGACATTACATGCTACAGATGTTGAAGTCCCTGGTGCTCCCGTTGTCTGCTAGAGCAGCTCTAATTCTGGAACAGATTCTGTCTCTGGAGAGCGACTTTAATTAACAGAATAACTAATCAATATGGTGCACCTCCATTTGAAGCCACGGAGAGGACTATATATGGTGCATAGACCTGAAATAAAGTCACAGACACTTCGAAGGTATTACAGCGTATAAATTATTAAACAGATGTGAAGCTGATCAGATCATTAATCTGACCATAATCCGACAATAACAAATGATCTGTCAAGATGAACAGAAAACAAATTCACGTATGAACTAAAAGCGACTCCACCTCTACCTTGTTTTTGTGTGAAACTTTTTCTTTCATTTTGACAGGTGTGAACATGCCACCAGAGACAGGGACAGTACTAACCTGTTTTCATATGAACTTTATTATGGATGGGTTTTGGCGTAGATGGATATTAAAATAGTACAAAAGAGAGATAAAGAGATAGAGAGAGGAGAGAGAGAGAGAGAGAGAGAGAGAGAGAGAGAGAGAGAGAGAGAGAGAGAGAGAGAGAAAGAGAGAGATTATATGCATTATATTTTTAAATGCAGACTGTATAATTTTACTCCATTTTATTAAGCCATCCAATGGTGTCTGTGTACACAGCTGCATGTGGCAAATTATATTAAAATTTTAATTGTGCGTGTTTAATTCATATTCTTTTTATAAAGCTTGTTTGTTTCTATTTAACCCCTAGTGTTAATTAATACATTAGCTAACAAGCATGTACTAACATACTTAAGGTGGTCGTTAATCACACACGAATTCAAAAGACATGTTGTAGTTAAGATTATCTCTTCATTAGTTTGTGATTAGTACATGCGTTATCTCATCATTAGTTTAGATTTAAGTATAAATTCAGGTATTAATGCAGGATTATTCACGTACTGTTATTGTAAAGGGATCAACATGGAAGGCAGGCTAAAGTAATTCACATATCCAAATTGATTACAGGCGGAATGAATAATATCAGGTCGCATTGACTACCTGTCTTTGATTCCATACAAGTCCGGTGTCAAGAACTGTTTTCAATTGACTGGAAACTAATGGGATTTTGTCTAATTGTATTTCAGCTAGAATAGTTTTGTATTCGTTTTTGACAGTGCACTCAGAATTGTAAATGTATATCCGTGTCCTTTAGGGTTCCTGTTGCTTGCTGTAATCTGAAGGTGATATATTCTATTCTAAAAGATGTAAAAACACTAACCTAGTATCAAGGGAGCCATTATACCATCCTACTGAATATCAAACACAATGACTTGCATGATCGAGAAGCATAACACATACCCTTTTCTAGGATTAAACCCCAACTCAATGCAAAGTGACAGTGACCAGGCAGTGGAGATGCCCATTTTTGTCTACAGTCCACTGGCTTCACCTTGATCAATATGCTAACTCCTAGAATGCTAAAGTGTTGTGTGTGTGCGCGTGTGTGTGTGTGTGTGTGTGTGTGTGTGTGTGTGTGTGTGTGTGTGTGTGTGTGTGTGTGTGTGTGTGTGTGTGTGTGTGTGTGTGTGTGTGTGTGTGTGCATGAATGTGAGCTGGCAGGGAGGAGGTTAGGACTTGTGACAAAGACAGATAGATTTGCACCGTCCGTGAAATGTCACTGATTCAGTGGAGGATGTCACCTCAGGAGCGCTCGGCTGTGTGATAAGCCTGACACATCAGCACTGGGGTTGGAACTAGCGTGATGCCACTCTCGCTCTCTTTCTCTCTTTACTCTGTCGCTTCCTCTCTCTCTCATTCTCTCTCTTCTTTCCTGTCAGCCCAGACGGATGACAGTGGCCACCATGGCAGTCTTCTGGCCCTGTGGGACTGGTGAGAAGTGAATGAGCACAATTAAAAAATGGATGAGACAAGATCAGAGAAGAAATGTCAATTGCTGATTTTCAGGTGGCCACCAGTCACGCTGATGGGAGATGAGTTGAACTTTGTGCTTTGACTTGTGATATACTTGCGCTCGAGTGAATTCTTCCCAGACATTGTTTTTATTTACAAAAGTTTTACCTGCTCCTTTTAAAACAGTTGATGTCAACATGACTTCAGACTGAGTTGCTCTCTCGCTCTGCTGTGTTTGTGCTGGTTTTTCCTTTTAGTGATATTACTACCATGTATCTACCATGCAATAAAGAAATAGCAAACGGGTAAAAACTATTTTTTACAGTGTACTATATACTAGCTATACAGTGTTAACATTTGCTTAAGGCTTAAACAAGCACTCAATACATGTCATTAACTGATATATATTTATATATACGTAACCTAACCTGTTTACCTGTCGTTCTGTGTTATCCGTGTACCTTCTGTACCAATTACCCTAGACATGGTCACAGGAAGCGTGGGGTCTATCCCAGGGGACTTCTATCCCAGGGTGTGGGGATAACCTGGATGTGGTCAGGCACACATTACAGGCAAGTAGATATCTGGATGAGGTCATTCACACACTACAGACAAGGGGACACCCTGAATACCATGGATGGGGTCATTTACACACTACAGACAAGGGGACTCCCTGGAACGTCTGGTTGGGGTCATTCACAAACTACAGACAATCGGACACTCTGGATACCCTGGATGGGGTTATTTATACACAGTTTTGAATCAGTTTTTCATACATGACTTATAATGGCAGAAAACCTGCCAAAGCATGAGGACAACATGCAAGCTCCATACACACAGGTCAGAGGTGGAAATGGAACCCCCAACCCCAGAGTTGCAAGAAATCCATGCCTTCAAACCATTAAGCTATTGTTTTCCTCTTTCCATAAATAACGAACCTTGAAATTAAGTAGACATTTCACTGTAGCTACAGTTTGCAAATTCCAGGACTGAACACATGACATATAACTTCCTAAAGTTATATAGTTTCATACTCAGACTCTACAAAGTACTGCACTCAACATTCCTTATGTCCGGAGTCATGTCTCTCTTACACAGTATTTATCTTTTTCATGCTTTGTGCAGCAGCCTGGCAGATACAGGGCTCTCTGGCTTCAAAGCTGAACATGTTAGTGTTATCTATCAGACAGGACAGATGGAGACCAGGGCAGAGGGGTGAACGTGAAAGGCCTCTGTTTACTCTGCCGTCAGTTCACAGGAGGTAGAGGGGTGTCTTAGGGAGGAAAAGAGAGAGAGAGAGAGAGAGAGAGAGAGAGAGAGAGAGAGAGAGAGAGAGAGAGAGAGAGAGAGAGAGGTGAACAAATACTTATATACAAGAACAACTGTGTGAGATGAGTGAAAGCAGAGAAAGACACTGTGGTGTGATTCCGTATGTTACAGGCCTTGAGAAACACACACACACACACACACACACACACACACACACACACACACACACACACACACACACACACACACACACACACACACACACACACACACACATACACACATACATACATACATACAGTAAAAAAAAAACGTTATACTTATAGGCAAACATTTACAATGGATTAGTTTCACCTTTAGCTGTCCTCTGATATTTCACTTCCAAACCTAAGGTCATACCGATGGTTTGTGTAAATATCATGTCAGAATTTGTTAGTTTCTCAAGATGTCAGTCTTCTATGTTTTTTCTTTATTCCATTCCCAGTCACTCCATATAAAGACCAGTGGTGCCACACTGAAGATAAAGCATCCAACAGTTCCGCTAGGTGTGTAACTAATAGCCCGGGTCAGCCCTGCTCACTTTATTTATGACACCAAGCCCTATGAAATATGAATGGGCGGATTGAAATGCACAACTTCTCTTCCCTTTTTTAAAGTAGGGAGGCCATCAGATGCAGCAATGATAAAATGCCATGGAGGAGAGGTAAACTAATAATAGACTCCTCCACCTAAAACTGTCACCGTGATCCTCGAATCTGTGGCCCCGCCACATCTGCTGCAGAGGGTAAAAAAATCCACTGAAAGTACAACAATAATATGAGAGAGTGTAGGATTTGTGGCTAGCAAAGTAAGCAAAATGGAGGTTATATGCAGTGGTATCTACATTCTTAATTATGCCACAAAGCTTGCTGTCTTTTAGGGAGAAATAAAAAGCACCTACAATTTATATGTGATTAAGTGACTAATGCAGGATTATATGAAAATATGTTATAAAAAAGAGACATCGTGTGAACAACGAGTAGAGTAAAATGATTTATTTTGTGTAATGAGTAAAAATGACATGTATCGTATGTTAAAGAATCACGTTAGAAAAATGAACACACGCTTTGTGAAAACTAAGTTAAACTAAGATCATTCGTATGAAGACCATTTACAGACCTTATATTAATTCAAACCAGAAGACAGGATCTGCAAACAAACATAAAAAAAAAATAAAAAATCAGATCAAATTTTTTTTTTTGCTGATCTTGCCAAAAACCTGTCTGATGCCGGCCTCACATAAGGGATCATATTTCACCATTTTAATCTCTCTTAGGAGGGAGTGGAAGTTTCAGAGCGGTTACTGCCAGTAGCTAAGACATTCACAAATGACCATTTATTACCTTACACTATTTTTAAAGGGAGAAATGACAGCCTCTCTGTCAAAACTAGCAGGGGAATAGCTTTCAGGTGCTTACTCTCCTATAACTCATAGCCATGACCTTTTGAACAGGAATTAGGACACTTTATTTTTTACTCAAGAACCTGTTTTAGGCCATTTGAATTTAACGTCAGGATGCCTGATAGACTTTTTTAGTAGAGCGCTGGATATAGCAATTAAAAATGAATTTAAAACGGGTATGAACCGTGAACCGGTCAACAGTGACGTTATTTTGCTACAACTTATTTAGCTCCCTCTTCCTCTGTCGTTCTTGGATTTCCCAGAAGTCAACTAGATCAGATGCAGCGAGTGGCAGATCATGAGCGGCATCATCGCATTTAAAGTAAAAGGAGATTGCTGGCGACACTAGTGACACCTTCCATCTTGTAATGTCAGACCAAGTTGAAACCCTTTTTTGAATATTCTTGGTTTATTCTATCTTTGTACTTTGACGGTAATTTGCTCTCCGCTAGCCTTTGCAGCCTTATTTTATCTTTTGTATACTGTTGAGTTTTAGATATATTCAAAGCTCATGAGCTTCAAAATTATAAAAGTTTTGTTCATTTGTGAAGATTATCTTGAAAAACAAAATGTGTAGGTGTAATGAGGAGGCATACGGCTGGGGATCCATTTGCAGCAGTTTATTCACGATAAACACAGACGAAGTCAGACAGGATCAGAACGGGCAAAACACAAAGTCAGACAGTAGGCAAAAATCAGAGTGGAGAACAGGCAAAAGGTCGGGCAGGCGGCAAACAATCAGAAACGTCAGAATCAGAAAACACAATAACAACGGGAAAACAGAACACAGGAAAACGCTCAGAATGACTGCACTAAGACAAGTCGAGACCTCGCGCTCGGACTGTGGTTCGTTGCTCGTGCCAGTAGGCATCATAAACTTTATTTTCTGCAATGATCAAAAAGCCAATAAAAAAATCCTATTGGGTTTTCGTAGCGAGAATCAGGATGAGAATCGGGATGATGGCGACAAAAATACATCCCTGTGGCACTTTTTAGATATATGTCGCAATTCATCAACAAATACAGTATACTTCCTGGTGTCCAAGGTCAACATGAGATCGCTTTCACCATTGAGTCTAGAACCTTAGATTAGATTAAATTAGATTAGATTAGATTCTGAGGATCCTAATTAACATACAGTTCTCTAGGGTGAGGTACCTGGCTGGGTGTCACTACATCTGCAATTTACATTTAATGGGCTGACCAATTTGTTTATTGTCATTCGTCTTTAGTAACTAATCTGTCCTGGTCACTGTGAAACTGTAGTATATCCTGGGAAAACTGGGGGTGAGGCAGGAATACCACACTAGCAGTAGAGGCTGAAATGGATAAGGGTCTGTGTTGTTGCTGAGAAAGTCAGGGGATCAAGCTGCAACACTGCAAAGCTGCCAATGTTACAGTAAGACCTTGTGCAAGGCCCTTAACCCAGGAGTGATGTACCCTGTGCTTTGACCCTCAACTTGCTGTGCTGGAATATGTAATAAAAAAAAGTATTTCACTGTGTTGTGATATATAGTTGACAAACACAGGCTTCTTTCTACTGAAGAATCAGACACCAGTCCATCATAAGGCACATACAGAGGTTCTTTTTCTATTGTTTTTATGTGAGGAAGGGAAGAATGTACCTTTTTATGTCATTTCATAGATATTGTTTGGTTTATTATTCTATGTTACTCAGCCTAATACCACAATCGTATCAATAACTGACAAATCTGACAAAAAAAATAATTTCAACCAGAAACCATAACAAATAAAAAGAGATGTTAAATAACGTGAAAAGGAAAATAGACGTCTTCATAACAAGAAGTCGGACATATTAATAGACCATACCTAAATCACCTTTGTGCCAAATGGAGGTTAAAAAGGAAAAGGAGCTGTGTCTTTAACTGTGTAATATTGCACTATTCCTTAGGCTGGAACATAAAAACCCATGCTGAGTGAAAGCACTTTAGTTAGACCCAGCTCTGCGTCCTCTGCCTTTTCATTCCAAATCCATTTTCAAATCTCTTCACCCCTAATGTTTTGATATTTCTTTATCATTATGTACCAATTCAGCATGCTCTGCCTTCTGGGAAATCATTCACCACACCACACCCTGCACATGGAGAAATACAGCTATAGTGAAATCTTTTCGCCTTGTTCCACGGAAGCAAACCAAATTAAGTAAGTGATTGAGGGAGAATGGAAAAATCCAGCAAGCCTCAATCCTCACTCTGTCTCACTCACTCAGTCTGCTACTTTACCAGTGTCTAAATAATTCACTAATAAAACAAAACACAAGATACCTCCAGATACTCGGAAGCCTCGCGGTTAATCCCATAAAACAAAAAAATAAAGAATTATTTCAAGGCAGAGATGAAAAACAGATCGTATCAAAAATGTGCAAGAGAACCCAACCGATGTGACAAATAAAACATTGCCTTGGGTGGATGGCATTACAGTCAAAAAGATTGTGATGCGTATATCTCAGTCTCTCTCTTTTTCTCTCTCTATCTGTCTTAGATCAGTGAATGTAAGCCTCTGAGGTACATCCATAAATTCGAATCTGTTTTCATTTTGCCAAGTGGCTATTCTTGTTGAATTTGTTTATGGATTAATGCCCTAGATTTAAAAATTATTAGCGCTTACCGACTGTATTTTTTATTTTTTTGGGTTTTCTTTGCCATGCTTTCCCTGCTTATATAAAGTATACAGAGTAGGAAGGGTAGGCTATTTAGTATTCTGCAGCGTGACTTTTGTCTCTCCATTCCCAAGAAAAATAGCACTTCAGCATTATTTTGGAGCAGAATGAAAAATCTTCAGTACACCTGCAATGGCTGCCAAAGGTAAATGAGCTGGAGAGAAACTCATCATCTATCTGCCGTTATCATTAGCCGCAATAATTATGTTTACAATGGCCTCTCATCATGGATGAGCCAGGGGATGCAAATGGATGTGCGCCGTGCCCTTCACCGCGCAACGTTAACATCGCTTTTGAAGGATAGCTGTGATCTGTGTCATTCAGATCGAGCTTCATGTTCGCCTGCCAATCCTCACATCAAGCCATGTTTTGATCTATGCGATACACAAAAATGGCTGACAGATCCATCATGACGTGCACTCAATTTGGCCTTTGACAACTGATCGAGGATCAAAATGGAGGATGTGAAGCCTGACACAACTCAGCTAGCCAACCGCACTGTGCTTAAGGGTAAAAAAATCCTTATTGTGGCCTTGACCGCTGGTTTCATGTTAGATCTCGTGCTGGCTGTTCATGTTCGGCTGATCCTGTGACTAGAACAGGATCAATCCAACACCTCACACAAGTTTATCATCCACAAAGGCACTTTGGTTTTTGTGGGATGTCGTTTAAAGTTACAATCTCACCCAGAATCAGATACTCACCATCAGGGAGTGTGGGTTAACATATTATCTGAAGATCAGCATTACTTATTAATATGACTGTTTGTTCCTGAGCTGCAAATACAATATAACATGTCACCTGCAATGTCCTCGCAAAGCAAATTGCTCGGTGAGTGCATTGAGTTACATGTTCAACATTTACCGGAAAAACAGGTCAGTGAGATAACAAGAAAGATAATATTTACAGCATCCTGCAGCCTGGCGATGTTTCTGTTAAGTGATAGAATGCTTATACCTAGATGAACTTTTAGACCACTTCTAACCTATAAAGATTTAGCTATATGAAATTAATGTTTGCAGGATATTGCCTTCCTTTTTTAAGCTCTGTTAGAGGTTTCTAAAAGACACCACCACTATATCAAGTTAATTAAATGCTTAGTGAATCCTGACACAAAAAAAGGATCTAAACAAAATCGGCCTAGAAGCAAAACATCTGTTTAAATGTTTCAAATGGTGTTTCACATTTACACTGGAATGTCGAATAGGTCTAATCTAACACATGCATGCATCAATTTATAACTTTAATAAGACTGGAATACAGAGGACTGTGTCCTCATGCTGCTTCGTCCCACCATGGTGTCGCTGATTCATGAAAGAGGAGTCACGCTATAGTCTACTTTCTCTATAGTCTACTGACGTCCCTGCAAATTTGGAGAAAGTGATGTTTTAAATTACACGAGAGTTTCTCATGCTGTGACTTTTGGCAGTGTAACACGTACAGAGGAAAGTAATATCTGCCCTATATACTAATTATGCTAAGTGTGCTAAGTGCTACATACAGTATATGAGCTCATAGATGGCTATCATTGGCTAATATCACTGTGAGTGACAGAAGAGTGTACAAAATGTTCCCTCTTAGGCAGAGAGTACAGCACACGGCTTTGGCTCTCAACCCTAAAGGGTTTGGCCTTGTTGTGAATCACACTTGCAATCTCTCAACAACAAGGTGAACTCTTTTCTGTCGCATTGCTTAAATATGTTTCAACCACTTTCTGGAATAAGAATCCTCTTATTAGACATTTTACAATGTAAAGTAGTGAGTGTGCAGCTTGTATAACAGTGTAAATTTGCTGTCCCTTCAAAATAACTCAACACACAGCTGTTAATGTCTAAACCACTAGGCACAAAAGTGAGTACACCCCAGAATGAAAATGTCCAAATTGGGCCCAATGTGTCAATACAGGTGCTGTCAGGATCCAGCCCGGACTTTGTTCACGTGCTTTTGTTTATTTTCTGCGTTCACGTATCTGCCTCGCCCTTGTCTCTTCCGCCCCGCCTCTGCACACCTGTTCCTTATGTCTAATTGCTATGTCTATTTAGCCGTGCCGCATTGCTATGGCAGCGCGGAATCCTAGTCGTACTATGTCGTTTTTTGTTATGTCTTGTTTGTGTCCTTGTTTTGCGTTTTGTTTTTAGTTAATAAACCCTTTTATTTTTACGCTATCCTGCATTTGGGTCTGTTTATATCCCCGTATCGCTGTCAGGTGCTTAATAGGGTTTAGGTCTGGAGACATGCTTGGCCAGTCCATCACCGTTACCCTTAGCAAGGCAGTGGTTGTCTTGGAGGTGTGTTTGGGGTCATTATCATGTTGGAATACTGCCCTGCTGGCCAGTCTCCAAAAGGAGGGGATCATGCTCTGCCTCAGTATGTCTCAGTACATGTTTGCATTCATGGTTTCCTCAATGAACTGTAGCTCCCCAGTGCCGGCAGCACTCATGCAGCCCCCGACCATGACACTCCCACTACCATGCTTGACTGTAGGCAAGACACACTTGTCTTCGTACTCACCTGGTTGCCACCACACACGCTTGACGCCATCTAAACCAAATAAGTTTATTTTGGTCTCATCAGACCACAGGACATAGTTCCAGTAATCTATGTCCTTAGTCTGCTTGTCTTCAGAAAACTGTTTGCGGACTTTCTTGTGCATCTTTTTGCAGACCAATTTGATGCAGTGTGCAGCACTTCTTTGGTCGACCATGGTGAGACCTGTTCTGAGTGGAACTTGTCCTGTGAAACCGCTGCAGCTCAGTTTCAGGGTGACCAGTATGAGAGAGTGAGAAGGATAACACCAAATGTAACACACCTGCTCCCCATTCATACCTGAGACCTTGTAACACTAACAAGTCACGTGACACCAGGGAGAGAAAATGGCTAATTGGGCCCAATTTGGACATTTTCACTTAGTGGTGTACTCACTTTTGTGGCCAGCAGTTTAGACATTAATGGCTGTGTGTTACGTTATTTTGAGGGACAGCACTGTTCTACTGTTATACAAGCTGTACACTGACTACTTTACATCATAGCAACGTGTCATTTCTTCAGTGTTGTCACATGAAAATATATAAATATGAAAATATACAAAAATGTGAGACTTCTGTGAAATGATCCTAGTAAAGATAAATATTATTCCATAAAAGCATCTTATCCCTTAAAAGAGTTCTTAAGGTCAAAAAGTCTTAAAAATAGTGAGGAGGACTTTTAAAAGGCTTACGAGTTTCTTTAGTAGAGGAAAAAAGGCCAAAAGGTAAAGCGGGAGAAGAAATGTATTGCAGACAATATGTAATAATGATAGTGAGTTAACAGAATGTTACAGATTAGATAATTTTTATTAGATTATTTTTGTGACCATTCATACATGATATATAATCATACATTTATTTAGCAGATATGGCATTTAGAGATATGGTAACATCTCTGAAATTATATAATTTGGTGCTATAACATTTCTGTACTGTGTCAGAGATGATTACATTTACATTACTTTTATTACATTTATAATAGATGTTAGCGCATCTCTAACATGACCGGTCAGAAACGTAATCCCTACACGATATAGACTCAAATATCTTAACATAGAGACAAAGTAAACGCTTATAATAGACCATATTTTAAAGGCACTCCTATTTTTTTATTGGCCAACCAATCACAGTCTTCAAAAGAATGTGTCATACCTAGTAACAGTTTCAGCCCTGGCCTCCTCTCTAAGACAAAAGTCATTGTATTTTGCTTGCTCAGAGTTAGTATTCCTAGTTACAATTTGTTAAGCTAAATTAGGAGCTCATTCTTAGAATCGTAATGAATTCAGGCCCAGATTATCATCTGCTCCTGCAACCTTTTGCTAGGATTCAACTCCCAATGTACACTTAACACAGGCTTAGACCACAGTAATATAAGGAGCTTGCATTTTAGATTTTTTCTGTTAAATTCTGCACAAACTGCTCATAACAAACGTTACATAAAAGGTCAGGTGCCTCCATGTGAACACAATCCAGACTTAAATGCAGGGATAGAAGCCAGACGTGGGTTTTATTAGCAAAGCCAAGAGACACAGGAAATCATGAAGGGAAAAAACTGAGCATCTAAAATACAGAAGAAAAAAAAGACCAGAGACCATCAACTAAATATATATAAGTATAAATAAAGGAGGCTAATTAGCAGGATATGAGGAATAGGTGTACAGATGCAAGAACGGAATAAAGAACGCACGTGAGAACAGAACTTAAAAAAAAGCACATTGGACAAGACAGAATACAATTATTTTAACTTTAATAATGAATATTTGAATAATATCAAATAATTTAATATTTGCATTTATTTTTACAATTCCGGATAGAATGACAGATCAAAATTAAAAGACATTAAAGAAGACAATTAATTGTATTTATTTTTAAATAGAAATGTTCATATTCTTCTTTATCTCCTTTATTATTATTATTATTATTATTATTATTATTATTATTATTATTATTATTATTATTATTATTATTATTATTATATGTTCATTTGGTCACTAGTTAAGTGTATATTAGCTCTCCTGGATGTTATTTTGTTAATATTTTCTTAAGCCTAAGTTACTAGTCAATTTAATATGTATCTAAATCCCATTTCAGAAACAAAACACTGTAGTAACACCAATAATTATGATGATACATATTTGCATATCGTTCATAAAATCAAGCTGTGCTGCCATCATAACTGGGTCGAACATTTCTTTTTTTACTCTGGCGGCAAAAAGTTTGAGATTTCATCATCCATGCGAGGACAATACAAACGGACCGGGTGGAAGGTAGAGAAATGAGGCATGGTGTTTTTGTAAGACGTGAAGAAAGAAAGGTGTGATCACATTCCATTTCCACAAGACGAAGAATTAATTAATACAAAATGTGTTTGTTTAGCGTCTCGTCTCAAAGCAGCTTTACAGAACATAAGAAACATAATACAAAAAAATAATATTTAATATTAAACAAACTAACATAATACAAAAGTTCAAGTTTAACATTAGACTTTTTTATTATATTATATTAGACTTATATTATATATTTTTCTATAATAATATTTTATGTAATAATATAAATATTTATTTTATATTAATATTTTATATAATAACATAAATATTTATGTATTTTTTTCTATTTAAGGATAGTGGTCACGTGAAGTCGAGGTTTAAATGGCAACTAAAGGGAAGATTTTACACCTGTGACTTATTATAATTGTAATTGTAATAAGTGTCCGTTCATAAATAGTATAATAAATAGTAAGTTTCTCCGCTCATAAGGTGATGCACTGGCTTGGCTGGATACTACACCAAGGAGAAGACAAAAGAACTGACAATGAACCTGCGTAATAAGGTAGTTGAACTTTATAAAGCAGAAAAAGGATATAACACTTAACACTTGTAAATGCCAGTTAGTACTGTTCAACCTCTGATAAAGAAGGGAAATATAAGTGGTTCTGTAAGCTAAGCTATCGTCAGGTAGACGCAAAATAAAAACAAACAACTTCGAGAGAAATACAGGCTACTCTGGAAAAAAGGTGGGTTGTCGTTTTAAGGAGCTCAATAAGGAGGTACTTGAACACAGATGACCATGACAATGAACACGAATGACAAATGTTTTGGTATGCAAAGTTTTGAGCACAGCTCAATAATTACATATATATATTTTGCATGTTTGTCACACTTTAATGTTTCAGATCATCAAACAAATCTGCAATCAAGCGATAACAATGAGTCTGTTACAGCGCTGTGGAGGAATTTTGGTCCACTCATCTTTGCAGAATTGTTGGAATTCAGCCACATTGGAAGGTTTTCAATCATGAACCACCTTTATAAGATCATGCCACAGCATCTCAATAAGATTCAGGTCAGGACTTTGACTAGGCCACTCCGAAGTCTTTAATTTGTTTTTCTTCAGCCATTCAGAGGTGGACTTGCTGGTGTGTTTTGGATCGTTGTCCTGCTTCAGTCTGCTTCAGTTTAAGGTCAGGATCAGATGGTCACACATTGTCCTTCAGGATTTGGTACACAGCTGAATTCATGGTTTCATTTATCACAGCAAGTCTTCCAGGTCCTGAAGCAGTAAAACAGCCCCAGACCATCACACTACCACCACCATATTTTACTGTTGGTATGATGGTCTTTTTCTGAAATGCAGTGTTACTTTTACACCAGATGTAATGGGACACACCTTTCAAAAAGTTCAACTTTTGTCTTATCAGTCCACAGTATTTTCCCAAACGTTTTGGGGATCATCAAGATGTTTCCTGGCAAATCTGATACGAGCCTTTATGGTTTTTTTTGCTCAGCAGCGGGTTTCATCTCGGAACTCTGCCATGCAGGTCATTTTTGCCCAGTCTCTTATGGTGGAGTCATGAACACTGACCTTAACTGAGGCAAGTGGGGCCTGCAGTGTTTTGGATGTTGTTGTGGGGTCTTTTGTGACATGTTGGTTAGTCTTTGCTGCGCTCTTGGGGGTAATTTTGGTCGGCCGGACACTCCTGGTAAGGTTCACCACTGTTCCATGTTTTCGCCATATGTGGATAATGGCTCTCACTGTGGTTCACTGGAGTCCCAAAGCTTTAGTAATGGCTTTATAACCGTTTCCATACTAATAAATCTCAATTACTTTCTTTCTCATTTGTTCCTGAATTTCTTTGGATTTCAGCATGATGAATGATTTGAGGATCTTTTGGTCTACTTCATTTTGTCAGTCAGATCTTGTTTAAGTGATTTCTTGATTGCGCGCAGGTGTGGCAGTAATGTGGCCATGTAGGTTTGGATTTTGTTTTCCCTTAATAATAAAAAACCTTCATTTAAAAACTGCATGTTGTGTTTACTTGTGTTATCTTTGCCTAATATTTAAATTGTTTGATGATCTGAAACATTAATTTGTGACAAAAAAAAAAAATTAAAAATCAGGAAGGGGGCCAAAACCTTTTCACCACAATATATATAAAATTCTGAGTGCTGCAGTAATGCTTCCAAAACATAATAATAATGAGTGAGGTTACTCCATGGTGGGGTCATTTTGTTCCTGTTTTCTGTGACTTATTTTCTTTTTCTTTTAGGTGAGCTCAATATGACACCAGAGGAGGTATAGGCCAAAGAGGAAGTATATGGATGTACAGTAATTAATGAGGATATGAAGCTAGTGGGTGCAAGTGTTGAAGATGCAGAAGATAGGGATAGGTGGAGAGAGATGATTCGCTGTGGCGACCCCTGAAGGGAAAAGCCGAAAGAAGAAGAGCTCAATATGACACTAGCCATTTTCTTACCCCATTCATGGTCATTCAGTTGACATGTTAAAAATGTCTGCCTCAACCAAAACTCCATGCTTAATCTCTTACAGATAAAAGTTCTGCAAAGGGATTTTCCTGCTGAAGGAAAACATTTCCTGACAAGGTTGCACCTTCAAAGCACCCCAAAGATCAATAATATTCAGATCTGGTGACTTTACGGACCATGGGAGATGATCTTTACTGTAGGTCAGTGGTGACACAAGTGGATAAGGCTCTGGGTTGTTGATTGGAGGATCAGGGTTTAAGCATTGAAAGTTGAAATATCTGAAGAAAGATTTTCACCGCACTGTAATGTATATGTGACAAAATAATGCCTTCTACAGTATGTTGAACCTTTCATGTTCATTGCACCACTCTATCACCAGCCTTCATGGCAAAATGTTTGAACCACTGGGTGCACATGTGTGCATTGTATTTTATACATCTTATAAATATATGTTGTATTTTTGTGTGTGTATATATGCAGTGTACAAAATATGATGTGCACACACACACACACACACACACACACACACACACATGGCTCAGCCAGTCATTTTTTACAGGCATAATGCGCTTTGTTGTGTGAAGGTATCAATCAGAGCAGAGAAGATTATTAGAGTGTCTGAAAGAGATCAAACAATGTTGCCGTCTGCTCCCTCCTCTCCTCTCCTCTCCTCTCCTCTCCTTTCCTCTCCTCTCCTCTCCTCTCCTCTCCTCTCCTCTCCCCTGCCTGCTTGGCTGATTTACAGCACTGCTGATAAAGTACCGCAACTCTCTGTCAGGGCTCTACATGATGCTCGTCTAAAGAATTATTACCTATAATGCCACATCGCCTACCAAGCAGTTGCACCTGCTATAATGTCCTGTGCCCAGGATCAGCAGTTACTGTAGTGAGGTTGGAAAAGACACACTACCCCTCGCCACCCCCTTTGTGTTCACTCCCGTTCTTCATCTTTCATCATGGCACGTCACTGTGCAGCTTTAAAGGTCCTCGTTCCATCATCTCTTTACTTTATCATTTGTGCTGGCATGAATCCCTCTAAAAAAATCTCCAGCTTTTAACTAATCAACATTTCTATCAATGCCACTCTTTTCTGACACACACATTTCTGTCCAGACAGGATGTGTGTAACTTGCTGTATTGCGTCTCAAAGCTGCTCAAGGCCTGGTTTTGTGTGTTTGTGTTTATGAATCTGCATGAGAGAGTAAGCAAATCCACTCCCATTTTATTCACAGATGCATTTCTCATTACAAAAATAATAAAGTTTACGATTGTCCATAGTTTCTTAAGAAAGTTGTAAAAAGTTACATCAGGTCTGTAAATTGAAGCACGCTGTGGTTAGAGAGTGTTTTTTTTTTTTTTTTTAAGGTTGATAATGAAATAAGTGCACTTGCTTTCACCAAAACTCAGACACCCTTGAGCGCAGCAGGCTGTTTCAATTTTCCTTCTCAATTTGAGAGAGAAAGAGAAAAACCTTATGCATATTTTAGACTGCTGATTGTGCTTTAAGAACTTATTCATAGCCCTTTTTTAAAAAAACAACCTCTAAAATGTAGACTTTAATATCCCCCTTGTCGGAGTCATAAGCAATATGAATGTCAGCGTGCACTGTAAACAGTGCATTCATTCAGTTACACATCAAAAAAACTGGATATGTGTACGCCGATGTTGACTGTTAGGGCTTGTTAAGATGTTAAGATGCCAGTAAATACATTGTGAAGTGTTATGTTTTGGCGAGATGTTTACTGAGCTTACATTTTCATTTTTGGCTTGCCCCCAAAGGCAAAATTAATTCTCTAATCTCTTTTTGGCCAATTTCAGCAGTTTGCTGGCTTTGCTTAGTCTGCAGAGTCATAATTGCTATACTCTGTGATAGTGTTCCCTCCACATGCCAATCAAAGCATTCACCCATGAGATCTAAGGGAATGTTTGAGCCCTTTGGTAAACGCTGTTTACAAATAAATAAATAAATAAATAAATAAATAAATAAATAAATAAATAAATAAATAAATAAATAAAGGCTAACGTCTTCACAAGAATGCCTTCTTCATGAGAGCAGATCCATCTAGATTGAAGATATAGCATTAATCAATAGTTAGCAGCATGAAAGGAAACAGCTTTTGATGCTATCATAATGCCTCTATATTAAAGATATTATGTGTGTTGTTCTTGCTTTTTTCCCAATTTTCTCCCAATTTCTCCCCATTTTCCAGTTCCCACCCACATGTCAGCTCTGCCCTTTCACACCACATCTACTGACTGGTAAGATGAAAGCTAACACCAATCCAGCTGTTTCTTTTCATGCTGCATCCAAGAGCAATGTTACACAATTGGAGAAAAGTGTATTCAGCCTTCTTCCACATACAGCAGATTACTGGCTAGTGTTTCCATCCCAGACAGCACGAGCATTTTGGCTTTCTTGGGCTCCTGGCTTATTCATTAGGTTCTGTTGAACCACATGGCACATCCCAAAACATGTGATTATTACATGGTTCATTTCATCTTGATTCTTATTACACTACATAGCCAAAAGTATGTGAACACCTGACCATTACACTCATAAGTGTAATATACAGTGTATAGGAATAAATTATAAATAAAAAATTGTAGAAATATCCAAAGTATATAAGTATAGGTAGAGACACATTCATATCCTGAATTTATATATTTCTGTAAAAGTGTCCTGAGACAACATCAATTGCTAAAAGAGCCACAGAAATAAAATCTAATTGAATTGAATTGAATGATATATTGGTCAAATTTTATGATAACGTTTTCTGTAAAAAAAATGTAAAAAAGTTTACAGGAACTAACATCAATATTAATACATCTTCTGTAATATTAATTAATTGATATTTGATATTGAGAATTGTTTTTTAAATAAATTAATTAAGCCTAATAATCAGCAGTTATTTATTTATTTGTTTGTTTATTTACACTAGGAGACAAGACTATAATATATCGACATTCATAGCATGCTCTCATTTAAGTACTGTAAATTATTTGTATTTTTATCGAATAAACATTAGTGAACCCAGGCATATTTCATTAACATTTAAACCTTTAGTCAGTATAGACAAATCAATTATTTTATTGCCGCAAGTCTGATAAAATGAGTCAGGATAGTTTTGACTTTGATAAGGGATTTCAAGAAGGGATTCGATATCAAAATTAATTTTGAAGATATAAACATTTGTTTTAAAAAATAACTTTTTACACTTAATAAATTTGTGAGGACGAAAAAACCAACCCAACAATACAAATTCTTAATTGTCTGAGTGCCTACTTTCATATGAGCCGTTAAGTTTGACATGGAAAAAAAAAATTCAATTTTGAAAATGGGACAAACAACACAGAGGCAAATTCTGGACTCTGCTTAAAAGACGTAAACCAATGGCAAAGTTTTTTTCTTGAAATCGAATGCAAACTTACGTAGCAAAGAATCTCACTAACGGAAAGCAAAATGTTACCACAGAGGTTTCCTCAGTACATGCATTACAATGGATTTGGGACAACATTAAGTTTGTAGTATTAGCAATATACAGAAATATACAGTGTGTATATACAGTGAGTAAATCTTGTCATGAAATGTTTTGGTATCGGGTTCCAGAGATGTGCACACATAGGGTATTACAACATGGCACCAGAGACATGAGACAAAAGTGAAGTGCACACAGATTGCAACATGAAACGAGAACTAGCAGTACACATAGTACAATATGCTAAGAAATATACACTAAAATATACACAGTATGCAAGAACACAAACGCAATACAGTGATGCAATATATACAAAACACACCCAAATGCAACAGGATATGTATACTAGTATGTGCAAGTGAGTCAGAAATGGTGTAAAGTTGCCAATGTGCATGTTTGTGTGTGTGTGTGTGGGGGGGGGGTGTAAAGGTGATATGGGATGAGGAGGCACAAGTTTGTGTGATGCTAGACAAGCTAGATAGCTAACTAGCCTAACATGAGATTTTAACAGCTTTGTGTATTGGTAAATAAATTGTAGTGAATCTAATCATAACATCACATCTAGCCAGGATAAAAAAGGGCTAGCTAGCTAGATAATATTAATGACTAAAAAAACAGGAATGTTTATGATATAGTTTCTGACTGATTTGATAAATAAATCAATAGTAATAGGAATACAGTGGTGTGAGAAAGTGTTGGCCCCCTTCCTGATAGTTTTTATTTTTTGCATGTTTGTCACACTTTAATGTTTCAGATCATGAAACAAATTTAAATATTAGTCAAAGATAACACATGTGAACACAACATGCAGTTTTTAAATGAAGGTTTATTATTATTAATGGAAAACAAAATCCAAAAACACATGCCCCTGTGTGAAAAAGTTTTTGCCCCCCTGTTAAAACATAAATTATCTGTGGTTTATCACACCTGAGTTAAATTTCTCTGGCCACACTCAGGCCTGATTACTGCCACACCTGCGCGCAATCAAGAAATCACTTAAATAAGACCTGACTGACAAAGTGGAGTAGACCAAAAGATCCTCAAAAACTACACATCATGATGAGATCCAAATAAATTCCGGAACAAATGAGAAAGAAAGTAATTGAGATCTATCAATCTGGAAAAGGTTATAAAGCCATTACTAAAGCTTTGGGACTCCAGTGAACCACAGTGAGAGCCATTATCCACATATGGCGAAAACATGGAACAGTGGTGAACCTTACCAGGAGTGGCCGGCCGACCAAAATTACCCCAAGAGTGCAGCGACGACTCATTCAAGATGTCACAAAAGACCCCACAACAACATGCAGGCCTCACTTGCCTCAGTTATGGTCAGTGTTCATGACTTCACCATAAGAAAGAGACTGGACAAAAATGGCCTGCATGGCAGAGTTCCAAGATGAAAACCATGGCTAAGCAAAAAGAACTTAAAGGCTCCTCTCTTATTTGCCAGAAAACATCTTGATGATCCCCAAGACTTTTGGGAAAATACTGTGGACTGATAAGACAAAAGTTGAACTTTTTGAAAGGTGTGTGTACCATTACATCTGGTGTAAAAGTAACACTGCATTTCATATCATACCAACAGTAAAATATGGTGGTGGTAGTGTGATGGTCTGGGGCTGTTTTACTGCTTGTATTTGTTTATATGAAGCCTAGAATGACTGAACACGACTGTGAACAAAATAGGATTTTTACGACTGTCTTCTTTTACACTTCAGCTTTAAGCAAACATAACATAACATAACAAGTGTTGTAAATGTTTCACTTTCTAACGCTTTCTGTCTGTAGTGTTAGTCTGATCTTTTTATTTGCTTGTTTGCTACATGAGTTCTTTTCTTACATGTTATGCTTTAGTCAGATTTTGGGATATGTGCCATTGTGAATCTGACATAAGCCTAATAGGTTCAGATTATAAATGGTATAAATACCAGATGTCAAATTATCTCTGATGAACAAGCTCTGAGACAAAGCTACAAAGTTTGAATGCTAATAAAAAATCTCTCCCTTTTTGGTTTTGCCAGTTGTTAGCTACTAGCTAACTCTATCGCCAGGAAAGGTTCAGGCTGCTCATGCTGCATCACAGCTCAATGTAGCACTGTCTTCCTCTTCTGCGTACACAAGCTCACAGCTTGATTAGTACTTCCTGTTTACTCAAAAACCTGTGTTACAAGTGGATTTTTTTTTTACTTATTAAGGTAGAATTTAATCATTGTCAGCATACACATTTATATCTAAATTGAATATTTAATTAAATATAAAACTATTTCAGTGTGTTTTGTTGAACTCAGCAACGTGTCTAACCACATGGCATTTTTTTTATCAATGTTAATATCTTCATTTTTTTTTTTTTTTAAAAAGATATTAAAATTATAATACTTGGCTTTGAGATATTAAATAAATAAAAATATTAATAATAACAATACAATCGTTCTTCCTACACTAATCAATTATCCTCTGCAGGTTCCCCACAACCCTGGACATTATGCACAAGGCAGGAGACACCCCGGGTGGGATGCTCGTCTCACACACACACACACACACACACACACACACACACACACACACACACACACACACACACACACACACACACACAACTATTTTAATGATACAGAAATTTTAGATATGTAAATTACCCTACTGGGCATTTATTTGCACTGGGGAGGAAACCAAGATACCCAGAAGAGACCCCTGAAGCTCCACACACACGGGACAGAGGTAGGTATCAAGAGATGTGAAGCAACTCAATGACCATTTCACATAATGTTTAAAATGTTCCAATTTACAGAACTGTCTAAAACTAAACCCTGATGTAGTTTCTTTTCATAGTGTGTACTAACCTTAGGGCAAAAGTATAAATCTTTCTGTATGTGTGTGTGTTCTGTGTGTATATTTACATTTACATTTGTCTTTTGGCAGTCGCCCTTATACAGAAAGACGTACAAAAGTGCCTTGAAACCTCTATAAATTAATACAATAACACTGGTTCACTAGGTTACAGACTTAGGATACCATCAACCTAAATCTCTGTAATTAGGGAGCTACAATTTATTTATTTATTTATTTATTTATTTATTTATTTATTTAAATTCATTGTTGTTAAATGAAAAGGAATACAGAAAGCAGGGAAAATAAGTGCTAGTGTTAAGTGTTTCAGGAAGTGGTAGGTCTTCACCTGTCGTTTGAAGATAACCAGTGATAAAAGAGTCTTGATGTATATCTTCCTCTTATCCTAAGAGATGGTGGGACCAGTCGTGCATGTGTGTGTGTGTGTGTGTGTGTGTGTGTGTGTGTGTGTGTGTGTGTGTGTGTGTGTGTGTGTGTGTGTGTGTGTGTGTGTGTGTGTGTGTGTGTGTGTGTGTGTGTGTGTGTGTGTTTAGGGAAAAAGACATGCAGTGTCACCATGGACAATGTCTTTTTTGCAAACCATGCAGAGGTCCACAGAGGCAGTGGTAGTTCTTTTTATAAGGAAATAAATAAGTTACTAGCTGAAAGTGGATCTTACTCGCATAACTATTTGATGTTCTCTGCCTTTTATTTACTTTGGATGGCATTTTTCTAGCTCGACCACAAGGTCAGTGAGAGTCACTCTCACCTCAGCAATCAAGGTGGAAAACACGCCTGGAAAAAGGATTCTGAAAGATAGATGCCGTCGATCATCGATGATGAATATTTTACACTTACTCTATCCATTAGGGCTTTTTGCAAGAAAAGGCGAAGAGGAAAAAAATAGGTGGCATATAAAAACAAACATGTGTGCAAAGAGAAAAAGAACGAGAGAGTGAGAGTTTAGCTTTCCCACCACACTAAGAGTTCAGAAAATGTCTTCTGGCACTTTAGCCTCCATCTCCTAACCTTCTCCTTCTTGTCTTCTCATCTCTCTCTTTTTTCTGTCTCTTTCTTTCTGTGAATAGTGCTGTCTCTCCATTGTAATGATGGCGCCTCGTAGCAGCCCTTGGAATGACCTTTCTTTAATTAACTGCATCTTGATGAGCGGATCTACATAGAATGTGAAGGTTAATTAATGAAGTATCAGTGCCTGGTCTTAAAACCATCACCTAGCGGATGACAGCTGGGCCCACCACTCTCAATTTTACCAGCCGACTCATTAGCAACGGCAGCGGCGATTGACAGCTCCTCTTTGCTCTGCGGGCCAAGAGCAAATAGTATTAAAAAGGACTGAACCATAAGGGTTTTTTTTCTTTCTTTCTCAGCAAGAAATGTGATCTTCCTCTGTTAGACGATATAACAAACCCCGAAAACACATTTGAGGAAGCGTGATCTGGCGATGCACGAGATAGCGGTATATATGCAATGAGATTCAAATCAGAACCCTATAAAAAATGCAGATGAAAGCAATATAATATCTCCATAAAGGTTCAGGAGTGTGTAATCGGTTTCTTGCAGCCAGATCTGTGATGGATGGTGATGGATAACTCCGGATTGTAATAGTGCACAGATTCATCTCGATAAGGCCCCTGCTTTTGGGTGTCGGTTATTTCCAGATGCATTGCACCGCTGCTTATCAGTACGATTATAAGAAATCAGATCCACATTAGCAAATGGAAGCAAACGTAAAGAGAGACATATTACCAGAGGGGACAGCACAAGGGAGGATTTATGGTTACTGAATATGTTGCGCGTGATATAAGCCTCTGTAGTCTCACACACTTCTCTGAGAGCAAATACAATGAAGCGTGCAAATGAACCAATACCGTGTCCGTGGTAAACCTGGCAGACGAGGCTGGAATACAAAATCCTCTTTCCAAGTCTGCTGCAGAATTAAAACCAGTTTGCTTTTGCTGCAGATACAGGATTTGCACAGATTTTCATTTGTTACGGCAGAATCTGCTCAATGATACTTCAGCTTCAGACAATTTATTGTACCATATAAATTGTCCAAATGGTTTTTAGCTGTGATTGTATTCCAGGTCAAGAACTTCACTTAATGTTCACATCAAACATCAGAAAATGTGGGGATGTGGTAGACAGTTTGAATCCAAGATCCACCAAGGTGCCACTGCTGGGCCCCTGAGCAAGGCCCTTAAACTTCAATTGTCACTCTGAACATACAGAAATGTAAATAAAAAATAGGAAAAAATCTGATCTCAGTGACTTCGACTACGGCTTTTTTTTTTTTTTTTCAAAAACTGCTGATCTAAGATCTTCACACACAGCAGCGGAAAACATTTTTTTGTTTTTTTTGTTTTATTTTAATCGTCGTTTGTCTACTTTCAATGAAGTTGTGCCCTTTCCAGCCTTAAATCCATGGTTTAGTTTGACGTGTGGTGCTTTCTGAGATGCTTTTCAGCTCACTGCTGTTATAAAGAGTAATTATTAGATTACTGGCCTTCCGATCAGCTCAAACTGGTCTGGCTATTCTCATCTGACCTCTCTCTTTGTACAAAGGCTGTAGAAAGGTGTGCGATGTTAAGAAGGAAGCCTCGTGAGACAGGCACGATGTTAGCTGAGGTCCGGCTCAGAACTTCCACAAAAACACGACAAAGCTGTAAGACAGTTGAACAGATTCAGACTCACAGCTTTCGCACTAAGTTCAAGTTCATACACGTGTGTTTGTGCATGTGTGTGTGTTTGTGTGTGTTTGTGTTTGTGTGTGTGTGTGTGTGTGTGTGTGTGTGTGTGTGTGTGTGTGTGTGTGTGTGTGTGTGTGTGTGTGTGTGTGTGTGTGTGTGTGTGTGTGTGTGTGTGTGCGTGTGTTTGTAGCCTAATCCACGTGCTAAACCTCTCTCTACAGAAGCATAGAAATGTTGAAGTTGAAGTTTACAATTAAACTACTATTTTTCTCCTCATTTAAATGTAAATAATGTCCTTTCTACAACGGTTTGTAGTCGTGCGGAACTGTGAGACCAAGAGCTCCTGAGGAACTAACAGGTCAGTGTAATTTTAGTTATCATTCTGTGTAAACATCAAGCAACTGTTGTGTGTGTAAATCCCAGGAGATTCACAAGTGAATGTTATCTGAAGCTCTTGACTTGTATCTGCATGACTTTATACTGACTTTCGAGTATTTACAAGTTGTTTGGAACATCCTTCGATAAATTCTTGTTTAAATCTGCGATTGGGATCTGACTATACTGTTTTATTTTAATGATTAAATAAAGCGGTCATTAATCTGTATTCGACTGTATATTGCGGTATGAGAAACAAATGCGGTCGTCTGATCTGACTAACCTTTGAGAAATACCATTCTTCAACAGCGAACAGCATTTTTAGGAAGTCTTCCCACAATCATTTGCCGGCATAATGATCTCTGATGAACGTCGGCGCTAAGAGGGTGGTATTAAAGCG
>NC_062540.1:6106798-6114298 GCF_022655615.1 Tachysurus fulvidraco
GAAGTTGTGATTGAGGACTCGGTAAAGATTAACAGTTGTTAAAAGACTGATATAACTGATGAGGCTTTGGATTCTGTTTCTACTCAGATCCTGATTGTGTCACAGTTACAGTATGATTCTCAACATGAAGCTCTACAGTGACAAAACCCCCTGATCTGGGTAGGCACAGCTCTACAGGTGTGTTTCTTCTATCTTCAGCACATGAAGCTCTGGTTCTCTGATTACCTGATATGTTGAATCAGGTGTGTTAAATGGGTTAGAATGCTGAGCGCTGGAGTGATGTGGGCCTCCAGGACTGAAGTCTGACACCTCGGCTGTTGATAATGAATCACCCAGTGGATTTTTTTAATGTCGTGTTTAGTCTTTTTCAACACAGTTTGCAGTCCTGCGTGTTGTCGCAAGCTATTACTTTGTGTTCAGTGTGCTTCCAGTTCCAACAATAGAGATCATATCATGTGCATCACTTGGTCTGGACAATCAACCCAAATCTGCCAAGTGTGTTTTTGTGCATATGTGTGTGTGCGAGTTTGTCTGTGCGTGAGGGTGTACAAGAAAGCAGTAAAATGTGTGTATGTTTTGTCTCTTTGTGCAATCATGTAGACAGGGTCAGAGGCATCTGATGTTTTGCAGACATTGCCTGTTTTATCTGATGCAATGATGGCAGCTGCTGACTGCAGGAATTCATATGCTACACGTGTGTATAATTTGTCACGCAGCTCCGAGCAAACATTAAAACAACTTCAGAACATCCTTTTTCTCATGTCTCCAATTCGTCATAAACATATCAGCCTGCCAAGTACAATTGCAAACCTTAAATCTCTCCTGCTTGTTAATCCCAGACCTCTGATGGCATGATTTTTTTTTTTTTTGGTTTGTTTTGGACGACGTTTGTCTTGTACACATTTTTAAAAAAAAAAAGATTCAATCTGCATGTTGATAGCATTCAGATGAGCAGCAGGGCTCATTTTCGACATTACATTATTTCTATGCGTTACTTTTCTTCTTTATATCTTTATCCTGATTCTTAAATGGATCATTTATCCTCTGCATTACAGATACGCTTTTATCTCTTGGTGTATTTGTGATGTGGGACAGCGAGTTCAAACAGTCTCCATCATAGCACTCTTTTTCCATAAACACCAGGCAAACAGGCTTGTTTGACTAATAATGTTAACATTGAATAACATCTGTTTATGGGATGTTGAGAAATTATGGAAAGTTAAAACGACACAAACTTTAATAGATGCTTAAAAACAGTCCTGCGGGGAGCTTTACTGCTCTTTTGAAATATCTGTTTGACAATCCGTTGATTAAATCTGCTTTCACATCTGCTGCATGGTTGGTAATGTACACAGTAAGAGCGATATGTCAATATGTCAGGCTAACAACAAAAAAAGGAATAAACATGAAATAATTCTCATTGAATCTTATCGGTAAATGCTTTGCTCCCGTGTCAAGGTGGAGAGGAGAGAGTTTTATTTTTAATGTGTATTTTTATTCATTCCTGATTCTCTTTCTACAAAAGTAATAATGCAGACAATCAGGAATGCAGTCCAGATCATTATACAAACCTCAGTAATATATTCCAATTTAATTACCATCTATTTAAAAGCCACTTACTGAAGTATAAAATGATGTACTGACAGCATTTTTTTGGAAAATAAAATCCTCCCAGCAGAGGCCATTGCTTACTGTCAGCTTATCGGCTTCTGCTGTTATTTATCCACTTATTTATTCATTCATTTACATTTTCTCTCGTGCTCAGGCAAAGCACGCTGCTTAAAAACGTCTGATTTTCATGAGCAATAAGTTCAAGAGTATCTCTTGCGAAACTGATGGCGCTTACCTTTGCAAAAGGTATTTAAAATGTTCTGAAGTCGAAGAACCAATAAATAAATGCAAATAGACAATCACTCAATTCTCTGTATTACACCTACTAAACTATCGACCCTTGGGCAGTGGTGGCTCAAGATGTTAAGGCTCTGGGTTATTGAGCTGAGGATTGGGATCCAAAGCTGCCACTATTGGGCCCTTGAGCAAGGCCCTTAACCCGCTCTGCTCCAGTGGATCGTGTCTGACTCTGTGCTCTGTCCCCAACCTCCAAAGTTGGGATACTGTATGTGAAGAAAGAATTTCACTGTGCTGTAATGTCTATGTGACAAAATAAAGGCTTCTATCTATCTATGTTGTGAAAGATGGAACATCTCTACAACCATCAACAAAACCCAGACGAAGAAGATGAAGATGTTCACCGTGTTCATCAATATGATCCGGTAAAGTTCTTATGTGATCGATTATTATCGCTTTTATCTGTTGTTGTTTTTTTTTTTCTTCTTACATTTGTCACTCATCTGTATATTACATCGATTTATCAGTTTTGGAAGGCAAGCAAATGTTTGTCTGGTGATGCACTGCTGATGAAATAGTACACATAGGGGGCTGTGGGTCAACATGGGGAATTGTTATAGCACAACAACAATAACACAAAGAGGAAAAGAACAACAGCACAGATGTTAATTAAACAGGTTTAAAAAAAAAAAAAAAAAAAAAAAAAGCTAAAGTAAATTAACTGGATATTTCAGTATTGTATTGTGTTTTGTGTATTGTGTTAGTGGTTAATGAACACACTGTTTATATTAACTTTGACCAGCTCGGTCAGATCATATATAGCACTTGAAATGACTAACCTTGGAAACTAAATCTAGATTTTTGGGGAAGACATAAAAATACTTTTAACACCTCGGGATGCTGCAGCTCCATGTTTCAGTAATACGTTCTTAAATAGTAAAAATTCGCTAATCTATTTCACGCCTGTGTTTGATTCACTGACGAAATAAAAGTAGTTCTTGCTAAAGACCGAGGTTCTGGATGCAGCTTAAGATAAAATGACTTTTATCACACAGCAATTTGCCCAGGATTACAATGAAAGTTGTCATTTATTAACAAACCTCATCTCATGCTTTTTATCCGTTTATAGTTACACCGAATGTTGTGTAACTGGTTCATTCCTGTTCTTACTTACATTATAGCAGTTAGAAACAATAGAATCCTCACCATTATGTTTGGTTCTCTCTCAGGAAGGGTAATAAGTCAAACATATCGATGCAAATGGAGTAAATAATGCCAACACGTGTGTTTGTGATCAGCTTTCTGAGCTCAGAAGATTTCCCTCACTGTTTAAGAGCCCAGAAGCTTTTCCAGAGCAGACGGTGTAGCAATGGCGCTCTCGTCTGGATGCTCAGCCTCACACCTTCTCTGCTTTGACTCTGCTTTCAAGCCTGCCTTTAAACTCTAAACTTCAAAAATCAAAACTAGAAAAGCAAAAATTTGAATAAAACAAATGATTTTATTCTCCCCGTACACAACCGTACAAGGACATGCAGTGAAATGTTTTTTTTTTGTCTGTCATAATAAAAAAAATAAAATAAAAAATAGACTAGAATAGAATTAGAGTACAATAGAATTTAACCGTAGGTAGGAAATATATAGAAAATATACATTTATTTTATGAATACAGATACAGTCTGACTGATGTGATATGAATATGATGATAAGAATATAGTATGATTATTATGAAGAAAGTGGATTTGTGAAATTTTAGTGCAATATTTGCAAATACAAAAAACTGGTTGAGGTAGTGAGTGTTGTGCAGACCAGAAGTCTAGATTCTTCTTCTGAACTGAACTGCCAACCCCAGAGATGTGAGGGAAACCTTCTGACCACTAACCACCATTCCCCCTACTCTTCTTCATCTCACTCACTACCGCTTATCCGGACTTCTCGGGTCATGGGGAGCCTGTGACTATCTCAGGCATCATCGGGCATCAAAGCAGGATACACCCTGGACGGAGTGCCAACCCATCGCAGGGCACACACACGCTCTCATTCACTCACACAATCTTTCCAGAGATGCTAATCAACCTACCATGCATGTCTTTGACAAGGGGAGGAAACCGGAGTACCCGGAGGAAACCCCCGAGGCACGGGGAGAACATGCAAACTACACACACACACACACACACACAAGGCGGAGGCGGGAATCGAACCCCGACCCTGGAGGAGTGAGGCGAATGTGCTAACCACTAAGCCACCGTGCCCCCCCCCCCCCTTCTTCTTCTTCTTCTTCTTCTTCTTCTTCTTCTTCTTCTTCTTCTTCTTCTTCAATTTATTATTACTATTATTATTAATACTTCGACCCAAGTTCTATTTCAAGTCTGTAATTAAAATCGGCAGCTGCAGGCCTGATTACGGAGATGCTGCATGACAGCCCAGGTCCATTAAGCAGCCGTAGCAGAGTCGGCAAACTCGCCTGGGCTAAAACAAAGTGACAGGACTGGTGTCCTCCATAATGTACTTCTAATGTCACTGGGGAATAAAAGAGACAGTTCGTTTTTATTCTTTTTTAGTACTTTGTTTAGTAGATGTGTTTTTTAAAGGGGCATTAAAAATATCTTGTTTACATATTCAATAAACTGCAGTCTGTGTTAAACGTGTGAAATGTGTTTTTATACTAGTAGAGGTATTACTAGTATCATCATTAGTAGTAGTATCATTAGTAGTACTAGTATAATTAGTAGTAGTATCATTAGTAGTATAATTAGTAGTACTAGTATAATTAGTAGTACTAGTATAATTAGTAGTACTAGTATCATTAGTAGTACTAGTATAATTAGTATCATTTGTAGTACTAATATAATTAGTAGTATTAGTATAATTAGTAGTAGTAGTATCATTGGTAGTACTAGTATAATTAGTAGTAATAGTATCATTGGTAGTACTAGTATAATTAGTAGTAGTAGTATCATTGGTAGTACTAGTATAATTAGTAGTAATAGTATCATTGGTAGTACTAGTATAATTAGTAGTAGTAGTAGTATCATTGGTAGTACTAGTATAATTATTATTAGTAGTATCATTGGTAGTATTATTATTATTTTTCTTAGTAGCAGTAGTACTAGTATTATTGGTAGTACTAGTATCATTAGAAGTAGTAATATCAATATTATTGGGTGTGTGGCATGTGGTAGCCTAGTGTGTTGGGTTAACCAATTGGAAGGTTGTGAGTTCGATCCCAGGTCCACCAAGCTGCCACTTTTGAGCAAAGCTCTTAACCCTCAATTGCTTGGTTGTATAAAAAAGAAAACAAATTAAATGCAAGTCGCTCTGGATAAGGGTACCTGCCAAATGCTGGAAATGTTATTATTAGTAGTAGTGTAGTGAAGTGTCGCCCTCTTCTCTGGGTTGCTCATTAGTAGTAATTAAATACATTTCTATCCTGAATTAAATATTTCTGTAAGTCTGCTTTGTAACAAGATTACAAGCTTTGTTCAAAGAAAATGGAATTAAATTGAGATAAAACCAGACGTGAACTTGATGCTGATGTGACACACTGCCTTGTTCATCTTGTCCATTTGGTCAAAGAAAACTTCCTTGAGCAGCTGTGAATACACTGTGTGTGTGATACGCAAAGATATTCCTTAGCTGCTGTGATGTCATGCTGTTTGCAATAACAGCAGTGTTTTATTCCTCTTATACTGTAGTAAATTCACAACTATTATAATTTGCTATTTATTGAATAACATGATACTATTTTAATCCATTTATACACTGGTTAAATTTGACATAGACTTAAACAAGTTCCTGTTATCGCTTCAATTATCAGAGATTCATGCGGATTGTTTCCTCCCTTTTTTCTAAAAGTTCTAAAAATATAAATTAAAAAGCAACACTATATCCTCTATCCTGAAGATTTTCCTCTGGTAGAAAGTGAAAGTGACGTGGCATACGGCTAAGTACGGTGACCCATACTTAGAATTTGTTCTCTGCATTTAACCCATCCAAAGTGCACACACACCGTAAACACACACCCGGAGCAGTGGGGAGCCATTTATGCTGCTGGGGAGCAGTTGGGGGGTTCGGTGCCTTGCTCAAGGGCACCTCAGTCGTGGCCGGCCCGAGACTCAAACCCACAACCTTTGGGTTACAAGTCAGACTTTCTAACCATTAGGCCACGACTTCAACTCTGCCCATCAACATTACAAAGCCCTGACCCTGGAGACTCCTTACAGAGATCGTCATCATATCAAACAATCATACATGTCCCTTGTTTTCCTTTCCCTTTTCTAAAAGGTTTCTTAATCTGAATGTATTAATCTTATGTGGAGAGTTTGCCATATGTCTGCCTGTAAATGATAGAAGTAAGGCTTTAACTGTAGAAACTTTAATGTTTAAGAATGAGCAGATTAATATATACACAGTAAACCTGTGATGTGCTTGTAACTTGCATTACTTTCAGAGCTGTTATTATCGTGACGTTATATATGTATATAGGCTTACTTGTGCACAGGGCCATAATTTCAGATTCATTCTGCAAAACGTTTTAACACCTCTTGCATCTTTTTCTTGTTTATTTGTTTCCATGGCCTGCCTCAGGTGTATTGATCTACTTTGTGTACGGAGTACTTGTGTTTAAAGTGTATTCATCATTATTAAATCTTTAAATGATCATAGTAAATATTTCTAATGCAATTATGCAGATAAAGGCCATATATTCAAAGAAATTTCAAACTATTTGAGAGAACTGATGTTCTACCCCTGGTTGGAGTCTCATCACTAGGTGGTCACCTTGCCAAGGATCGATCTGCATGGTCAGCCAGTGTCTCGTGGGATTGTTGTTTATGAAGCCACCCGGAGACCATCATGCCTTCTTTTGAACCAATGTTGTGTCAGTCATCTGTATGGTCTGGTCTTTATCAGCTATCAGGTCTCAGAGATTGCGATGACCCATTAGTTCCTCAGGAGCTCCTGGTTACACTATTATAAACTGTTGTAGAAAGGACATTATTTACATTTACATTATTTCCTGTCCAGTTGTCACCAAAATGAGTGAGGATGGGTTTCATTCTGAGTCTGGTTCCTCTAAAGGTTTCTTCCTCATATCATCTCAGGGAGTTTTTCCTTGCCGCCGTCGCCTCAGGCTTGTCATTAAGGATAGGGACAGAGATATAGTATCATAAATTTTAAAGTTAATCTTTTTAAATTAATTTTAAACTTTAATTGTATATATAAATTTATTTATTTGTATCATTATTTTTTTCATATATATATATATATATATTCTCTCTCTTCTGTTTCCATACTTCTGTATGAGAAAATGGGAAATTGTTAAAAGCACTATAAAATAAATTGAATTGCATTGAAAGCTTTATACATAAACACAAAGGCTCGTAAATGTACCATAGACGTGCTGCTGCTTGTTTTAGTACGTAATTACAATCCTCCGGAACACCTGAGGGCAGCAGTGAGCGAACAAAAGTGATGTATTTCAAATACCTTCTTGTTGACCACATAGTGCACTATGTACCGTGTAGAAGGCATTGTTTATTTCCCTATGTAGTGCGTTTATATAGCAAGTAGGTAGCTTGCTGAGATTTGCCAGAAAGTTGTCGCGTTGTCGTAATGTTGTCGCACAACCGGCGCTAACATGCTAATAAGATGTAA
>NC_062540.1:6416798-6504298 GCF_022655615.1 Tachysurus fulvidraco
ATATGTTTCATTCATTTATATGTTTCATTCATTTATATATACACATTTTTATCTATGATTTATCTATAAGATTTATCTATGTGTATCTGAAAACCATTACAGAATAGTTACATATATAATATAGTATAAGAAAAAACAACAACAGACGTTTGTTCAATATACATTTCATAATTTAATTAGCGTTTAGTCTTCTATAACTTTCCATTTTACTTCACATAAGCATCTCTTGAAATAGGAGATAGGCAGCTTTAAGGTTTATATATAACCTTCAAGTATGAATTTCTGTTCTTCACGCTAACATAATTCATAAACACTCAGGTTAAGTTTTATACAATTCTGGAGTTAGATCTGAAACGATTAATTTAGACGTGAACTTACATAAAATCTGGCAATTGTAGAATTCTTCAAACAGGAAGATGTTTCTGCTACCCCAAGAACACTGATTTCAAATGGTGCTAGATGAGTTACAGAAACACTCCAAGCCACCATGTGAAACCAGCCTCCAAGAGAAGTCACTACAATCCCCAATCTCCTCATAACTCATTCTCTGTTCACCGCTGAAATGAGCACAAAACTTTATACACAATCTTTATACACAATCTTTATAATAAAATGGCATAAATTGAGACAATTAAACATGAATTAAGGAAAGAATGTATAGCCATAGATCCTTTAACAATATATTGATTTAATTAAATCATAGCTACTAATTTCTGTGCGAGAATCTTGTATATATAATGTATATATAAAAGCTTTTGTGAATTTTTTAGCTGTAAAAAACTGTGTTATGCAAATGCCGAGGCTTCTCACACCATTAAATTAAATGAAAACAAACAAAAACCTCGGATAGAGTAAATACTTTATCATACCGATACATACACCTATTTTATCACTGCAAATCACCAGGTGCTGTACTATGAAGTTGCCAGTGGACGTTCGTGCTACTGGTTGCCATGGGAATAACATTTATCAGTGGGTGGCACAAGTAGTATTACAAATCAGTTTTCTAACTGATAAAATTAAACACTCAGGTGTGAGATTTGGTGTCAGTATATAAAATTCAGCAGTGTATAGATGCATATCGTCCCTTTTTGCACGGATAACATGCGCTCTACTGTCTTCACTCCCATTGGTGTTTGCTGCAACATGTTGCTTTATATTTGTATGGAGTTAACCTTTTCTTTGTTTTACTTTGTTGCATTGCTGAACACACCCACATCTACTGTAGTCGCCACTGGATACTGTTAGTTGTGTCAACAGAAGTCATCAGCTTTTTTAAAAATGAGCCTCCTGGAAATAACTCCCAGAAGTGGTTAAAGACACAATGAGGAGAATTGACACTCTGGTTATAAAGAGGATCCTTCTGAAGTGTACAGGATCAATGCAGAGCCGGAGTGTGGCCAGTGACATGTCTTCTCATTTCCCTCTCAGGGACCCGGGTTACATACGTAACCTGGTGTAGTTTTCTTTCAAGGGAACTCGATGCGGGGTCATGGCTGAAGTTATGGGAAGGCCAAAACCCAGGAAGATGTCTGAGGTCATGAAAGGGCACGGCAAAAATTGCAGCAGGCATTCTACCACCCACAGCTGGAGAAGCCATTCTCCGGGCCTCAGCCCCTGCCTCAGCAGAAGCTTGCTCCCTGATCATACACTCTGGAATTTAAATCGTTCTCAGCAAGAGAAATCTAGTCTCTACCTATGGCAAAATCTGGTGTAGCCCCTGAGTTTAATTAAGAAGTGCTTCAGTAGTAGAATCACAGCCCCCATCTTTAGGCAGTCTGTGTGCCATGAAAGACAGGAGACCGTTCCCCACCCCTAGAGGGAGTCCTTTGGATGAGCAATGCGACGATGACGCCCTAAGTGTGTGACGCAAGGTGAGAACCGGCGTCTATCCACATAAGTAGGATATGAAGCCTGAGTTGAAATGGTCTCATATGTAGCAGACCCAAAGAAATATATTTGGGCTATACCACCATGAGCCGAGCAACCTCTGCACGGCAGAGAGGCATTAGCCTAGCCGGATGTCCTTTATGACAGAAAAGATGGAATCCCCATGTGGGAGACAGACATGCCCACATCATGGCTGAATCCCAAACTATCCCAAAGAAGGTGGTTCTATGAGAAGGAGAAAGCAAACACATTTCTGGGTTGAGCCTTAGGCATAGGGACCTCATGTGGGCAAGCCTAGCATCTCAATACATGGCTGCCACATCCCTCGATTGAGCCAGTCGTTTGGATAATTGAGTACATGGATGCCCTGGGATGCAATGATGCCAGAGCAGGCGAGACACCTATGTGAAGATAGGCAACCTTCAGGATTATTGTCGCAAATCAGTGTTCGGACCTGTTCAACTGCTGCTTGCTCCTCATTGCCCACATCGAGCTCCTCAGAATCCGATGCAGTAAATAATAATTCCACATTCGGTTCAGGAGATATTGCAAAACTACCTCCAGGAGCTGACGTGAAGGAGTTAGGGGCTTGGCTGGAATAGCCAGACAAGTGTGAATTGAGCTTAGCAACAATACACAATTTTTTAAAATGTACATTCATCCAGAGCAACCTATGTCTCATTTTATACAACTGAGCAATTGTGGGTTAAGAGCCTTGCTCAGGGGCCCAGCAGTGGCAGCTTGGTGGACCTGGGATTCAAAATCACAACCTTCTGATTGGCAGACCAGCACATTAACCACTAGGGTACCACATCCCTCCATTTTTTTTTAATAATCAACAGCATGAAAACCACTGGCTGTTTCAGTGATTGCCCCATCATTGTCCACATCAAGTTCCTTAGTGTCCGATGCAAACGATAATAATTCCCCCTTCGGGTTGGACAAAATTGCAAAGTTAGCTCCAGGAGTTGAAGCGGAGACATTAGAGTCAGCAGTGAGCACAAAAAAAAGACTCACAGTCTCTCGTTCCATTTCCACTAACTCAACCTGCGACCTCCATGACCGAAGCTGACGCACTGTCTTGACAGACACAGAACTTAGCCTGTAATGCAGCCAAAGTTGAGATTGCGAAGAGCAATCGCTCACAATTCACACAATCAGCTTGCCATGATAAAGAAAAAAACACCCTAGTCCTTTTCTATCTTCTTTCTTATTCTTAGACAATGAGACAGACAATTTACACCAACATACACAGAGCACTTCCTGAAGACAAAGAAGCCGGAGTAATGTGATGTACAGTAGTTGTCCTTTTACAGTCTTGCTAGCGTGCACTGCTTTGTCACATGACCTCCTTAGCCAATAGATTGGCATGATTTCACACAGAGCTTTAGACACCGCTTTCGCAAGGAGCATTCTCTTAGGGGGTTTTTACACCTGGTCACTTCATGCGTTTTCTGTGATCCGATAGCTATCCGATCGTAAAAAGACCAGGTGTAAATGCCCTCCCAAACGGAAGTACGTCACTCGCAGGTGACTCGCGAGTCATGCATTGTGCCAGAAACAAATATGTTTTAAAACCAGTGCTGGCTCCAATCTTTCACCCAGGTGTCTCGTTGGGTCTTAAAATGCACTGCTGCCGCCAGCGAAAATGCAGCAAACAGTAAATGCTGTGTTTTGTAGCAACCACATACACCAAAGCGTGCTCCATTTCAATTACCCCGAAAATGAGGTAAAATATATTTGCATACTGGGCGGGAGTAAAAAGATCAGATTGATATTCGATTCGCCAAGACGCATTTATGTGGCCTAATGTAAATGGAACAGTTTTAACAAATGAGATAGCTATCGGATCAGAGAAAACACATGAAGTGACCAGGTGTAAAAAGGCCCTTAGCGTCAGCAATGATGCAGCATTGAGTTCCCTCGAAATGGAACACAATACACAATTTGCAGTATTGCTGTTCATTTGTGATGCAAAACAACGTGTCACGATAAAAGGCAAACCCTCAATGCACGACTCCTGTTTTGCTTTAGCACTTCATTGAAACAAAAATCACAAGTGAATTGCTTTTATAGAATTAAATGCTGAATGTGTGTCAGAAGTGATACCTTCATGTTGCGTTTGTGCCATGCTGCAATGTAATCACTCTTCGATCAGTGTGTACATCGGGAGAAGTTTAATCAGAAAGCATGAGAGCAGAACAATAACGTCATTTTATAGTCTTGTTGTTTCTTCACTCTTACTACACTAAACTCTTAATCAACATGTGTTTAGAAATAACTAAACTAATTTGTTAATGTGACTTATTTGAATAAATGTAACTAGCTCCACAAAACATTCATCTCACAGCAGGACCTATTAGTTATCTGATTTCCTACTTTCAGTTGTTCCATATTCAAATATCAAAAAGCAGACACTTGTAAAAGTAACCATCCAGCCACTCTGATGCATTTTGTGTTTTTTTTAATGGGTTTGTTTTTTAATGTATGCATGATTTCAGGGGTCAGATCATCAGCTTTTCTTTTCTTTTTAACTGTAAACAAAGTAGGCTTGATGTATTAATGAAAGTTTTTCTTAATGTGCTTATTGCTGACATCTGGTGGTCAATTGTACAAAGTGTGTGCGTTTTATATAAATATATACATATTTATGTACATATACTTATTTATATACATATAAATATATTTAACATCTTTCAAATATATACATTTGTTTTTAAACGTGACTGTGTATTAAAACTACCTGTGAAATTTGGTCCCACATTTATCTGCACTGATTCAGCAATAAATAATTAATGTGTTTTATGTTTCAAATTGTTTCCTTTATTCATTTGAAAAATGGCTCACATCGAAGGGTTTTTTTTTATTTCCTCCCTGTCTACTAGAGATTGTAAAAATGTATTCATTTATTTAAATGTATTATATTTAAATATTTAAAAAAATATTATAAATATTTTAAATCAAGCCCATTAGATTTATTGAAAGGAAATTATTATTGATGTGCAAGATGATACGTTATCTTGTAGGTTTATCTCAGCTCACACTTTAATACTAGTTGAAACAGTGGGTAGATCTTGACTATTTGGGATGGTGGGGAAAAAACAGCAGAAATGCAAATATTTCAGACTAGAAGAAGCTAATTCTACAATCATCTTATTGGAAGAGGCTGAACTGGACTCCTTTTCAGATGTTACTGAGGCAATCAACCAGGAAAAAATGCCCCAGATGCTGCTAGCATCCTCCATCCAAGGGAGGCTTGTCATGTAAGGACTGCTCTGCTGACAGCATGGCCAAAACATGCGCAAACCTGACCATCACACCTACATGAGCTTGCTAGAGATTCCCATTTCAAAACTATGGGCGTTAAACAGGAGTTGGCCAATTTGATTGTCTATCAGCCTTCATCGATCTGAAAAGTTTTTTTTTTTTTTTTACAAGACTTGGAGTATCTATTGTGAAAATGTGCCCATTCATTCAAATTAAGGTTTTTGAGGAACTGTGCTTCAGCAGGCAGGCTTGACTTGCAATTGATACTCCAATTCATCCCAAAGGTATTAAACAGATTTGAGGTCAGAGCACTGTGCAGGGCACAGGAAATCCTCCACAGCAGACTTGTTCTAATAGATATTGCTTTGTGCACCAGGGCAAATCCAGATCAGGTTGTGAAGCATGATTCATAACTGAAAGAAAAACATGCTTCCACTGCTCCAGAGTCGTTTTTTTTGTTGGTGTTCATTAGTCTTTATCCACACTACTAAATAATTCTACTACTATTACTACAACAATTAATAAACAGCCTAAACATAGCATATAAATAGTAGGTACAAATATAAATGCAGAGACTAATTCTCTACAGAAAGCAGTTGGGGTTTTATCCTTATTTAGTCGCTTTTAATTCCCTTTTCTAGATTATTCTATTATATTATGCAGACAGCATAATCTTGTCTTTTGGCATGGATTAAATGCAGGATGTTTGAAACAAGATGCATATTAAATGTGTGAAAATGGGGGGAGGAATAAACCATAGGCCCCAAAGCCTATGGCCATTCGGCCTAAACTACAGATATTTTTAAAAGTTACAAATGTCCTTGTTTTGTAGCCTTTTTTTCCCCTTCTTTTTTATTCTATTCCTGCTATACAGTGACTATTATATGACATTATTTTTATTATCTGATAAACTGTCAATAACTTTTGGGTTAAGTATCAAAATATTGAATGTGGAAGTGTTTACCTTGCTCATTATGGGCTTACCTTGCTTTAGACTCCTGAGGTTGATCCCAAGGTCCAGTTGCTGCCTGTAGAATTTTACATGATTTTTTTTCCAAGGCTGATGAGGTAACTGATAGGTAGGGGTCAAGTTGACTGATAACCGAAAAAATCTCACTTTTGCATGCACACATTTTGTTACTTGAAACAAAGAACAAACAGGACACACCCTAATGGGTCCAAATGTTACAGATCATTAGGTAGAGAAACCACTGCCATCCACCATCCTAGATCCTGTCTTGACCAATCCATAAAACACTTTTGTCTATTGGAATTTACTATTCCACTAAATATGTCAGACCATTTCTCTGTGTCATCACTGCTACTTCTCTGCCTCTGACTGATACCGTAACATTCATAAGTAATGTCAAAATCCTTTTGCCATCTTCTATTACATTTCCATATTACCGTCTTCTCTGAGAAAATAAAGAAAATGCAACTTTACAAATATTACAGGCACTGATTACCTAATTTTCTTCTTCTCTTCTGGTGAATTTTTCGATAAACTTTGCACAGAAGGTCACCACCATTCAGGCACTCACTTCAGTCTTCATGTCCAAGTGCCGGGTCACTCACATTCTAGTCACTGAGATTCCACTGAAAGCAAAGCAAAACTCGACTCCTCTATTTCTCATCCTTCTAGACCTGTTGCCGAATTCCAATCTCTACTCTTGATTACTTTGGTTTCAGCAGATTTGTCTGACCTCCTTTTTCATAGATCTGCAGGATCTTTATCAGATAGCATAGAGAGGCATGATTACCTCACAGCCTCATTACTGGAGCACCCCAGAAGTTAGTTCTTGTTTCACTTGTTCTCAATCATCATTTCTCTTCTGCTTGGTTAAGGTTATGGTCTGTCTGAAGCTCATCTTCTTGTTCTCTTTTCCTATAAGCTACTTGTCTGGAGTCAGTGACCCGATCACATGACTGTGACCCACATCATTTCATTTCTCTTCTGCTTGGTTAGGGTTATGGTTTGTCTGAAGCTTATCTTCTTGTTCTGTCTTCTTATAAGCTACGTGTCTGGAGTCAGTGACCTGATCACGACGGTCACACACTACTGTTTTGCTTTGTTTTACTTCCACCTTCTTAGTGTTTTGGAAGAAGACTCTCTTTTAGATAAACCTTCCTGGATGAAGATTCATCATCATCTGAAACTTAATCTTTACAACAGAACTCTTGGATACTGGATGAATGAATCACCATTGACACTGTTAATATCCCTTAATGACACATATGGCCAGATGGTGTGATTTTGCAATAATTAAAACTGTGCCTTTTCCAGGACACTTTATTTGCAATATCCTCATACTGAACATTCTTTCAACACCCAGTGATGTTTGGCTTTTCTCTTCTACAGTTACACTACATGGTCAAAAGTTTGTTGACACTTTAATCTGTCCCTGAACACCCCATACCAAAGCCACAGGCATTAAAATGGAGTTGGTCCTTCTGTTGATTCTATAACATCTATTCTATCCTCAACTCTTTTGGAAATGCTTTCCAATAAATTTATTATGTTGCTGATGGGACATTATGTTGTGCCTAATCAGCAACAAGGGAACTCTCTGATATTCCATTTCATGCCATTCAGATATGTTGATTCGTGTTCTTGCACACCTACAGTACCTTAGCAAACCATGACAGCTTGTGTTGTACTAAGCGGAAGTGTCAAAACTCTATGTAGATTTATGTAAAGCTGCATTCTCGTTTAATATCTTGTTTAAGCAATAGACAAATAACTTTTATTTTAATATTCAATGCCAGGCTCACCTTCCCCCAAACTCTTTAGACAATATCTAGGAAAAGTTACATACTCTGAGTTTGCATTGACTGTATTATACAATACTTATTTTCCTAGAGCTTGGTGTCAGATTTTAGGAACTGTCTTAACATGATATGTGTACAGTGTAACTGCTACTTAGATCACTTGACATAGTTTAAACCCTCCATGAAATTAAAACATTAGACCTCTCTGGGATGTTTCTTAGTCCTATTACACAACTAACTTGGACAACACAACACTACTGCCAAATGCAGCTTTTCTTTTTTTTGTAATCAAGAACATAATGATTAGATGTCTCCATAGACAGACACTGGGAGTAAAAGAGCAAAGAGTTCAGTAATGATGAAGGTTACACTGTCATAGGATGCCAACTGTTTTCCACAGTCAACTGTAAGTGTGAAATGAAAACATCTAAAGGTTTACAACAACTCCACAAAGTATCACAAAGCGATAGATCAAGAAAATGCACAAAACAGAGGTGTTGACTGCTGCGAGTGTTGCAACACTCACAAGAGAGTGTCAGAATGCCTCTGAAAGTAAACATCATGTTAAGAACAGTGCTTTGAATGCTTCATGAAATAGTTATTTATGGCTTGGTTTGATAGCCATGGTTTGATGACCGTGGAGTGGAAAAACTCAAGTGGCCTCCACAGAGTGTGACCTCAACCCCACAGAAAACCTATTGGACAAACTGGAGTAACACTGACTGAGAGCCAGACTTCTTGTCTAACATTAGTACCCAAGCTCACTAATGCTTTTTCAACTGAAAGTCCCTTAGACATATTTCAAAACTTATGGAATAGTTCTCAGAAGAGTTGAAGCTGCTGCAGAGGCAAATTGGGGACCGACTCTATGTTAATGGCCATGGTTATAGAATAAGATGTCCATCAAGCTCAAACTGGTGTGATCTATATACTTTTGATGGAATTATAATGGAATATGTAAACTTGCCGATGTCATACTTTGAGACCTTGAGACCTTGTCTATTGTTAAAAGTGCTATACAAATAAAACTGAACTGAATATTCAAACATTCTGTTTGAAAAAGCACAAAGCGGTAGGACTATTAAGTAGTTTCAATGATCAAGAGTCAATAATTATTTATCCAGATTAATTATGGAACTTGACAAATATTAGATAAATACTGAAACTGTGAGATGATATAAAAAGATATGCTTGACAATTCTGTTTGATGCATGTTCTTGTAAAAGCATGTAAATGAATGTATATCTGATTTGATTCTGCTGCATTTATTAAATAATGGTTTTATAACTTACCACTTCGCATAAAAATCTCTTCTTCTAAGTAGGCGGCAGCAGAAAGGTTCATGTCTCTGCTTCAAACGCTGGATTCTGTCCTTCATTGTAACCGATTTCAAATGGTGCTAGAAACCCCTAAAGACTCTGAACACCAGAAGAAATCGGTCAGCCTTGGTGACAGGACATGATCTTGATGTTTAGGCAGAGGATCTGTAGTATAGTAGTGAATTTAAACTCGACTCTTCAAAATTGAAAAAAGACAAAACATTGTAGGTTTTTACAAACTGTAGGACGTTTCTGCCACCCCAAGAACACTGATTTCAAATGGTGCTAGATCACTGACAGAAACACTCTAAGCCACCATCTGAAACCAGGTTCCAAGAGGAGTCACGTTTCACCATTTCTTCTTTTTCTGCTGCTCATGTTTGCTGAAACAGAAAATGGAATAAATAAATGTAAGACACATTTCTACACAATGTTTCATCTGCTCACAATTATAACTACAGGAGGTTGAAATGTTGCACTTTTCACCAGACCAGACCTACCTTGTGCAAATGTTTTTATGTACAAACCTCTAAATTTCACTTGCCTCCAGCTAGTGATGATCCTTCTGGAAAATGCAAAACATTCTGCCCCAACCCAATGTTCACCTCCCTGTTAAAACATAATGACAAAAATAGTGAGAAACAGAATCGGAATGTAGAAATAATACTTATGCAGCTTTACAAATGGCAATCACCGGGGTCCAAGCAGTCCTTGGCAAGTAGCTTGCTACTGAGTTCTTGATATCAAGGGGTGGATGCAAACCATGCATACAAACCATGCAAATTTCATAACAAATATCCAGTTCTAAGCCTATCCAATATCTGCTGAAATGTCATTTGTGCTTTAAACTCTAAATATTTATTACCAGATGTTAGTGCTGATGAACGAAATAGAGGCTAAAATAACTAGTCATTACTGGACCTTCATCAGTATTTATTAAGGCAATTACAAGAGGAATTATATGAAGAAGAACCCTCAGTTACCAATATGGCACCACTACTATAGTTACTGTTGTATCAATATATTTTTTTTAAATAACTATTTTTTGAAGGTGTATTACTGTATATTATTTTGACTTTTTGCAGATTTTCCCCCAATTTAGTCCCAACAGGCAGCTCTCCCCTATCACACAACATCAACCAACCAGGGAGTACAAAGGCCATCATGTGCTTCCTCTGATTCCAGCTGACTACCTCCCATAGAACATAAGGGGCAGTGGAACACACTTGGAGGAAGGTGATATTTGTCCTGTCTTGCATGCATAAGCTCACAGACACCCATGACTGGTTGGTGTTGCCGTGAGTTACGAGTTGATAGGGTGGGTGCCTTTCTTTTGTGCTACATGGGAGAAGGTTCATTAAGTAGTAAGAACAAATTTTGTAATGTCAGGATAACTAATTAAAAAAAGCATTTCACAATATTTTAAAATATACAAACAAACATGATTGGCAGTATTTTGGATTTGTCGGCATAAAACGGTGCAAGCGAGCCAAATTTTTTTAACCTCCCACCCACTTCCAAAGAAATTCTGACTAATGCTGCCCACTCCTGCATACTATTCTATCCACTACAGCAAGACGTTCAACCAATCACATGTGTGATATTTTCTGATGAACTTAGTCCAATATATAAAGAAATACTCATTTCATTTGAGTGTAATGACAGACACCACAAAAAGATATACTATTGTCCGTGAACACCAATAGATTGACAGTCCATTTCACCAACTGTACTGTAAATGTGAGGAACAAACATACAGATTGAGGTTCTATATGGATGTCCACAGCCACTTAAAGGTGTGTATTATTAATAATATTTTCACTTTATGTGACATTGTAGTGTCATTATAACACACATTTAAATATACTTTTGCTCACATGTTGAATTACATTGAGCTCACTGTCATGTCCAATGGAACGAGTCTGACTTATTTGCTTTGTGACATGACGCATTATTAGTTGATTGTAGTAAATGGACGTGCAAGTGGTTAGTCAACTTTAGCCAGACACACTGTACCATCCAAACAATGTGAGAATGACACGATGACGTAGGGACCGTTAACCACCACCAGCTGCATAGACTGCAATCACAAGACTAGCTGAGACCATAGATTAAGTGCAAGCTGCTAAGGCCAAAATGTAAACAATTATCTGCCTGTTGCAGCAGAAAACAAGATTCTTTATACCAGGTTCCATGTACCGGTTTGCTAACAGGACTGCAACTCGGGTGGTCTTCTGCTGTTGGAGCTTCAACATTTCATATGTTGTACATTCTGAGATGCTTTTCAGTGTACAAAGATTGTAAAGAGTAGTTATTTGTGTTCTCAAAGCCTTGCTGTCAGCTCAAAACTTGGCTTTCTCCTCTAAATTATGTAATATGACGTTGTAATTTCAGTTCCCACGACTATCACCAATTAATGTGGCTTTGAGTTTGGAAAAGAATGGCTATGTGTAGCACATTATCATAATGAACATGCTACACCATTATATAAAATAAAATAATAATAATAAAAGGAGGTTGGTTATGTGTTGGCTGTAGTTTTCTTTTGTTGCTTTGCTCTAAAATCAGACAACAGGTTATAAAAATTCATACAGGACTACAAAATAGGTGAAAAGGAATTACATATAATGAAGCTTTTTCTTAAAGCTTGTCCATGGAACCAGAGACAGTGACACACCACAAATCACATGATTTGCATGATGCTGGAAAGAAAATGCTTTCTGTATCTTCATTAAACAGATACCAAACTTGACCCTTCCTTGTTACTGGGGTAATAAATATAAATGCATTCATTTTCAGATGTGCAGCTGATTTGCAAATTACATTTACAAAACCGGTTCGGCAAATTATGGGGGATTTTCCCCTGATAATCGGTAAGTCAGATACAGATTTCCTTACACTAAGCTCCTATATGACAGGAATGACACAATACAAGTCAAGCAGGAGGCACCTAACCAGTCAGTTGTTGCCAGGACTTAAAGGATAAGTAAATAAAAAATTCTCATGGTTTCCTTTTACGAAACAGATCCAAACTCAAAACAGATTTACAGCGATTTCTCTATATGCTGTCTGTGGTCATCAATAAAAAAATAAACATTTTTTGCAGTGCACACATATACAGGCCTGAATCTAAACATTTATGAAAACACTATAATAATGTGGATGACAGAATTACACATAAATCCCATTAAGTCCCTGTTAAAAAAATACTGAAAGACTTTGTTTAGTTCGAATGTACAGTAGCATAGAGTAAATTAGAGAGCCTCATTTCCAGTCATGCTACAGTATATACAGTATACCAAAATTGCACTCTCCAAGATCTTGGTACAATATATTATTGAGAACTCTCAACTGTACAGTACCTGATAATGGAGGTGCAAATAATATAGAATAACCACTTTGTACCAAACCACTCAACATGCGACTGACAGGTGTTTCTTGTTACCCAGGCATGTCCTGTAACATTGACTGTTTAAACAATAAATAGCACTGAACATCTACTCTTGGTTTTAGCCTTCAGTTTCACCTGTGAAGTCTACATTTGTTGTTAAAAAGATGAGCCAACATAATAATCTATGTAAGAAAAACAAGCCATTTTGATGGAGACAAGAGGGAAATAATCGACATAGCCAATAGAGTAATTTGGAAAGAAATCACTGGTGTACTGAGTAACAGACAACTAACAGGTTGGCCAAGGAAAACAACAACAGCTGATGACAGAAACATTGTGAGAGCTGTGAAGAAAAACCCGAAAACAATAGCCAGTGACATCACCAACAGCCTCCTCAAAACAGGGGTGAAGATATCACAATCCACTGTTGGAAGACTTTGAGAGCAGGAATATAGAGACCATACCACCAGATGCAAAGCACTCATCAGCAGTAAGAAACTTAAGCCCAGACTGGATTTCACAAAGAGGTCCAGAGATGAGATGTTCTAGAACCAATATTAACCTCTAAGAAAGTGATGTAAAGTCCAAAACGTGGATTAAGAAAGAATCTGCTCACGATCCATAACACACAAGCTCATCTGTGAAACATGGTGGTGGTAGTGTCCTGTGTCCTGTCTTGGGCTTGCATGGCTACTTCTGGAACAAGCTCACTAATCATTATTGATGATGTAACACATGATGATAGCTGCAGAATGAATTCAAAAGTTTACAGGAACATTTTGTCTGGCAGACTGCAAAGAAATGCATCCAAATCAATTGAGAGGAACTAGCAGCCAGACAATGATCCAACTAAACAAACGACTCAATAAGCAACAACTGAAAAGGCTGCAGTAAACCCATCAATTTGGTGATGCCAATGAGTCAAAGGCTTGATCTTGCTATTGCAAAAAAAAAGTGCCATGCAAGCAAATATTAAATGTTATTTACTTTAAGATGCATCTGTCCCTATATTTCTGCTCGTGTAAAAATTGTGTAATACAAAATGTTACACGGTTTATGCTGTGTAACACATCTAGATGTAATTACAAGAAAATAAAAACTGAAATCCTTAAATCTAGTTTTGTAGGGGACTATATAACAAGAGCTAAGACATCTTTAGATAGATCAATTGCATTTACCCTGGCATTTACTAAACTGGCTCCTTACTTGACATGACCTGTGCAGGGAGACATCAGAATATATCAATAGCAGAAAATACATCATTTCCAGAATTTAGCTGTAGCAACTGCTAACATTTTTTTCTGGACTGTCTCAAATATATGGTCTATAAATTTGATATGATCATGAATGTGATAGTGTGAATATGAAATGATGTATGAATATGCCAGAGGACATTATGACAATGGTATGTTGTTAGATCCAGGAACTATATTACTGAGCCTGGATAAAGATCAGCTGTAGTTCCTGGTCCCCAGTACAGGTGGTAGTCTTTCTTGTAGGTACACTGCTCTGTGCCTCAAATAATGATTAAAATTTATTCAACACACCAGTGAGGGATCCCTCACTGCAGCAGGTGTGTACACTGACCTCGTGGTACAGTACATGATGGCTTAAATGCTCGGCCACATACACCTTGTACCCCTGCTGTTTTGAAAGTGGACAAAAATCTTTTGAGCCACAATGATGGCACGTGGCAGGTTACAACTCCTAAGTCTTGCCATGTCAACCAAACTTAATGCAACATCACAAGTGCATGGCACAGAATGCTTTGCCGTTGTGCACTCGTCAAAGTCAATGGTATTGACATATGGAGTTGCTTATTTGAAGATAGAACAGTTTGTAAAATCAAAACAGTCTTCTAGTGCTGAAATGGGTCCAACTTATTTCTCCTCTGGTTGTAAACTTTATGTTTTGGCAAAATTTATACAGAAACAAATTGAAAAAAAAAAGCTACATGTGTTTGTATTAGAGCTACTACACTTTGACATTATATCATACAATTGTGAATGTACAATCAAATGTACCACATTTCTGAGAAAATTAATAAGCAGTAGCCCCTTAATCTGTGCTCGATAGCTTGTCCTGGTCTGAGACGATCCATTTTGTTGTTCAGTGAATAGATATTGGCAAGTAGACTGCTAAGGTTGGCCAGTGTGTTTGGGTTAGCCTTTAGCCTAGTTTGGACATGAGCCCGTCGGCTCAAAAGATCCTAGGGCCTTCCCCGTGACATATGCTAAGGCCACAGTTTGCAATTAATGTTTAAGATAGCATTAACCCGTGTTACATTTGCCGATTACTAACAATCACTCTTGGCCAATATCATGTGTTTACTGTTTGCGATTTTTTATGCAATACAAAAGCATAAGCGATGTAGAACTACTGTAGTGCTAATGTTGATCATAAAATTATAGGAAATTTTATTCAATTAAATTGTTATGTCACATACATAGAACCAGATGTTGTGAAAAGCTTTATGAATGCACTGGAATACTAAATGCTGAAAATCAGTTAATCCAATTCAGCCCAATAATTCTAAATAAATGCAAAAATATTCAATCATTTAAAGAAAGGGCTTTCACAGGTCTTTTACTCTCGATAACTCACTATAAATCACAATTAATAATTACTTGGAATACTTATACATGTGGCCCAATAATTGTGTTTACTCTTTATCAGAATACAGTTTGGGGATATATACATACACATTGTGAACTAAATCTATCTAATATTAATCTTGAATTTTGTATTCTATTAATCTTTATATTAACCCTTTGTTCTATGTTTTGTTCTGTAAAGCTGCTTTGAGACAATGTCAATTGTGTGTGTATATATATATATATATATATATATATATATATATATATATATATATATATATATATATATATATATGGTTAGATGTTGTCAATCATCTTTTTCCATTATAGGTTTTATTTCCAATCATGCCCTGATTTCTCGCTCAGAGATGTTACTTTTAAATTCAATTCAATTCAAGTTTATTTGTATAGCACTTTTTACAATAGACATTGTCTCAAAGCAGCTTTACAGAACATAAACATAGAGCAGAAGGTAAACATAATTAATGATAAAGGAAATAACGAATAATAAAAGAAATAAGAATTAACAGAATAAAAAATTCTAGATTATTATTAGATATATATAGTTCACAATGTGTATGTATTTATCCCCCTATGAGCAAGTCTGAGGTGACTCAGGCAGCAGTGGCAAGGAAAAACTCCCTTAAATTGGTAAAGGAAGAAACCTTGAGAGGAACCGGACTCAAGGGGAACCCCATCCTCATATGGGTGTCACTGGGGGTGTGATTGTAATATACAGTCAGTTAAATGTTGTATTGGTGTAAGGATCAAGGACTTCGGATCTCCTTAGTATAACAGAGTCTAACTGGAGATGTCTCAGGATTCTTAGAGTCGGCCTCGGCTCAGCGGACGTCCAAAGGCTTCGTCCCCCAGAGGACGTTGGGAGCTGGTACAATGTCTGGATGCCTCGGGATGGGTACAAAGAGAGAAGCAGTGGAAAGGGATTAACATATCTGCTGTTCATAAAAATGTGCCGGTCTGATGTACTAGTGCATGATACTATAGGATGTATTATGTGTACGCCTGACTAAACTGAAGCTCAACCTCAAACCCATGTCCTGAAATAAGTGAGCTGACTGAGACAACACAGAAGAAAAAAAAACACCCCAAACACACAGACCACCCCTTTTCACAAGGAAACCAAACACCAGACCTTCCTCAAAGGACTATTATGGTTATCAGTCTAACAACTCTAGAGAACCTAGGAAAAGCAAATACAGAGCAGATTAATCTTATTCTTCTCCCTTACCAGACGTCGAAAATGGCCTCCCACAAGAGCTGAGAGGCAGGTTTAAAATGTGCACAGGATAAAAGGGAATACTTTAAAGTGTCTTTCAGGAATGATTATTCTCTGTGATGCAAAACACTATATACTAATTTAGCCAAAATCTTCATTAGCTCATGTCACAACCAGGGACGGAAGGAGACAGACCCATACACAGGATAGCTTCAAAGGAATGGGGTTTAATAAATGATAAAGACAAATACAGTAAAATGACGAGGACTAAAATAATACAAACGACGACACTTAACAGGGACTAAAAGTAACTAAGGGTAAGCGTAGCTAATGATCCCGCGCTGCATTCAGCAACGTGGCTCACTTAAATACAAAAGACAATGAGATACGATTAGGAACAGGTGTGTAAACAGGGAGGAGCAGACGAAGGCAGGGCAGACACGTGACGAGGAACGTAAAAAAAGGCACATGGCCAAAAGTCCTGGCTGAGTCCTGACAGTCTCCCCCCCTGGAGGAGTGGCTCCCGAAGCGCCAAAGCCCGACAAGGTCCAGGAGGAGGGGCGAGGCACACGGCGAAGGCAGATAGGGGGAGCCAGGAACACGGTAAGGTAGATGGGGGGAGCGAGGAACAGGATGAAGTCAGATAGGGGGAGCGAGGAACACGGCGAAGGCAGATGGGGGGAGTAAGGCACACGTCGAGGCCGGTGAGGGGAGCAAGGCACACGGCGAAGCCGGTGAGGGGAGCAAGGCACACGGCGAAGCCGGTGAGGGGAGCAAGGCACACGGCGGCGCAGCCAGCGAGGGCCGAGCGACGTCCACAGCCGAACAGAAGGGCCGAGCGACTTCCACAGCCGAGCTGAAGGATCGAGTGACGTCCACAGCCGAGCTGAAGGGCCGCACATAACCCTCGACACACCGCGGCCAGACCCATGTCCTGATGACCAGAGAAGGAAGAAGGGAGGGAGGGCAGGAAAGATTCACCACCACAGGCCTGCAGCACCCCCGAATGTCACCGAAAAAAGAAAAAAAGGGCCAGAAGGACTGACGGAACAGTCCAGAAGGAGAAGGAAAAAAAGCCGGTCCGAGCTGGAAGCTATCCTGCCGGGTCTTAGTTTTGGGCGGAATCATTCTGTCACAACCAGGGACGGAAGGAGACAGACCCGTACACAGGATAGCTTCAAAGGAATGGGGTTTAATAAATGATAAAGACAAATACAGTAAAAAGACGAGGACTAAAATAATACAAACGACGACACTTAACAGGGACTAAAAGTAACTAAGGGTAAACCTAGCTAATGATCCCGCGCTGCATTCAGCAACGCGACTCACTTAAATACAAAAGACAATGAGATACGATTAGGAACAGGTGTGGAGACAGGGAGGAGCAGACGAAGGCGGGGCAGACACGTGACGAGGAACAATAACAAAGGCAGATAGCCAAAAATACTGTACGGGCTGACAGCTCATTTATTTAATTTAACATGGGCAAGCTTAAATAAAGATGAACTGCACTACAAGCATTTAATACAAAATTTCTCTGAAAAAAAATTGTTGGAATATAAAACGCTTTTCTCTCAGGCCACATGAAAGCCCCAAAAATTCTCTTCAGGTAGTCTTTCTTAGAGATAAATCTTTCTGATTCATTCCAGGTTTATAAGTATTCATCTACTTGATCAAAGGCCATATAGTTCATACGAAAGTGAATACATTCCAGCAGTGCATCCCTTTTCACTACTGAGCATTCAATGAATATGAAAACAGAACTGGATCATGGAGGCTCAGAAATGCAGCTTGAATTTGCGAGTTGTAAACTCACTCACTCATTTTCTACCTCTTTATCCGAACTACCTCCGGTCACGGGGAGCCTGTGCCTATCTCAGGCGTCATCGGGCAGCAAGGCAGGATACACCCTGGACGGAGTGCCAACCCATCGCAGGACACACACACACTCTCATTCACTCACGCATTCACACACTACGGACAATTTTCCAGAGATGCCAATCAACCTACATGTCTTTGGACTGGGGGAGGAAACCGGAGTACCGGGAGGAAACCGGAGTACCTGGAGGAAACCTCCGAGGCACAGGGAGAACATGCAAACTCCGCACACACAAGGCGGAGGCGGGAATCGAACCCCGACCCTGGAGGTGTGAGGCGAACGTGCTATCCACTAAGCCACCGTGCCCCGAGTTGTAAACAATAAAAAAATTCCAACCAAAATCACCATAGAGTTAATAACCCAAACAACAGAATTCCTGTGAGAACATGATCTTACCATGACTTTTATCAACGGATCAGAATTATATGATCAGGGGCCTAAAACATCACCAAATAAAGATCATTTATGAGATATAATACTATTCAATCCAGGTCTTTACCAGGTCCTAATTCGACATATTATAAAAATCTGTACATGACAGCAACATCTGCTTCTTTAAGAAATTCAACAGCAGCAACATCATACACACAACAGCATCAGCAATCAATGTTATAATCTGTATCACTATGGCAGCAAAATCCGACAACCTTGTGGCAAGGCCTGAAATGCAAGGCTGTACTACGGCAGTGCCTTTGGCTCCTAGGTGACATCGCAACGCTGAATTCAAGTGTGTTTCAGCATGCTACCTGCAAAATGTCCTACATATCAGATTACAAAAGAATGCTAACCCTAGCAGGTGAAAAGATTAGTTTAGCTCACCTGAGGCACTGAGTACTAAAAGATGTTGCTTTCTGGCTTTTATGTATTTGCTGCTGGTTATATGTTGAATGTGTTTTTCCTAAAATGGAGTGAACTAGGGAAAATGGAGAATTCTGTAAGGACGCTGCAGAGGTGTGGTGACAGGTACTGCCTAACACACCTGAGATTGAATCATTTACCTGAATGCTTTGGAATGCCAAAACTCACGATACAGCACGTCCAATCGTGGCAAATATTCTGGCAGGTAAAAGGACACTTGTCCTACCACACCCTAACCCACTGATTTTTCTCCTATAGCTTGTTTTTTTCCCGTTCCCTCAGTAAAGTGTCTGCTTTGAACACAGTTTATGCTTAAAGAAGATTGAAGGAATTGGTATAAGTTACCAAAAAACATTTCCCTTCCCTTCTCTGATCTGCTCAAACACTACATGTTTGATTTGGACATTACAATAGGAGGAAGGACAGAGAGGCACACTGAAGGCTTTATCTTCAGGATGGGACAATGTTCAAGGGAGTTTCCTGGGCTCGGAGCACAGAGGATCTTGGTGACAGTTGCTGTTTGGAGGTATCTGGTTGCTTCTGGAGCTTAGCCCCCCTCTTTCTCTCGCGCTGCTGGGCTTGTTTGTTGTAGCCTGGCCCTCAGTGTGTTATGTAATGTTTATAAAGGATTTAAAGGAACAGTGTTGTTTTTTTTTTCCTCTGGAAAAAAAAATTCAAATCAACGGGACCAGGATGTGGAAAACATAACAGCTCGTTAAATAGATAAAACATTGAGCTGAAATACAACAAATTTATTCTGTACTAAATATGTAATATGTCTAAACAAAGTAGATAACATTTATTACTTTAAACTAGTGTAAACATAGAGTTCTTACGAGAGATCAAGAAAATTATAGAATGGAATTTACCAAGCTCATTTATCAAATACTTAATATTAAGCCTGATACAGTTTGTCTTTCCTACTTCAAGTTCCCATGTCACCTATAATCTCTAAACAATTAAAGGCAAATGCAAAATGCCGAAAAAAGCACACAAGCACACACATGCCATGGGTTTGATGAACAACCTGTGCAGATTAGTGAAAATTACCAGCTTTCATTCCTATATACATCAGAGGCCAAAACCCTTTGCAAACCACCCACAGGGTAATTCTCTTCCGTGGCCTGCCTCATCTATAAGGCATGACTAAGGTATGATTTTGTTGCCCGTGGTGCCCACCACGACAAGCCAGCATGCCAGGCTGTGGCGTTGACTGCAGTAACAGCTGCACTGCGGGCCACTGGTGTCCACGCAGACCCGTGTCCTACCTGCAGACAGAGTTGTACGTGGCATTACGGCTTTTCTGAAGGAACACTCGGCTTCTTGACAGCTAAAGGCTTTGTTACAATCCCAGCTCGTTTTTATTATAATCACGGACTTCACCATGGTTGGAAGAAAGTGGTCAGAAGACCAAGACTCAAATAAGCTTATAGAAACTCCTTTGGTCAAGGGTGAAGGGAGAGGAGAATCGCTCGGCTTTCCTTCATAATCTAAGATGACACAGGGATGCTCTAAAACTCTGCGAAACTAATAGGCAAAGTGATTCAACGCTCTAAACTGGATACGCAGTGGTCAGCTAGCATAGGGAAGAATGGAGCTGATAAACACCAGAGCAACAAGCACAGATCAACTGCGTCACACTTCTCACTCTCATACACACACACAGAGACACACACAGCCATGCGCCTGACAACACAACAACAGTATTGCTTCACGCTTGTGCTCTTATCAAACCAATCATAAGACATACAGACATTTATCAAGTAATACCACAAAAAAAAAAAAAACAGCTATCCTTCTGATTTTAATGTTTTAAAATAGTTTAGTCAGTATGAAGTCGGTTTAACTCACCGTCTAATCGTTAATCAAGAACCTAAAAGAAAAAAAGGGACAATATTACCTTGTGGCCAACAACAGGGACTTCTCTACCTGTTTGTTTGAGCTGGTCCAATAGAATTCTGTCTCAAAAGCGCTTAGACAACCTTACAGGGTGAGAGAGCTGTCACTCAGGTGCCTGACGTGGCTGCTTTCGGAGGTTTAGCGCATGTGAACTGGCCGCCAGCCAGAACACAGTAACCAAGAGAGCAAGGTAAACAATTTCTCTCTCTCTTTCTTTCTCTCCTCTTGATCTGCCTGCGTGACATTTAGAGCCTTTTCAGCACAGTCTCGTATTTTCAAGACATCCTTGCAATTCAGGAAAGAGCAAGAGATAGAGAGACTGACAGAAGAAAATAGATACCATGCTCGGGAGTCTGAAAGCAGCAGATATGGCTGAGTCACATCAGATGCACTACTTCCAGTAGCTATGCAGAAGCGAGTGCAGCTGAGGGACACGCTAACAGGGACGAGCCGCAGTCCAATTCTAACAAAAACGCCCCAATTTACCAGCACATTCCACTTTGCTGTGTGTGCCAGAAGATCACAAATGTAGCCCTCACAAGCTTAGCTCTTGTTCACAGTAGTTTAACCCATACATCATCATCACCAACCTGTACCTGATCCCCAGCCAAGATATTCATGCCACAGCCCAAAACATGCATTATTCGCATGAGCAGGCCAAATGCACTTCTTCCTCAACAGGCTTGAACTGTCACTGGGCTGTGATGAAGTACAGCTCAGATGTTACTAAGAATATCTTTTTTATATATATATATATATATATATATATATATATATATATATATATATATACGTTTCTCTAATAGCCCACACACCTACAACAGAATTACACACAGTACTCATGGTGTAAGCACTTGTTTCCTCATTGGTCCAAATAATGTTGTGGGTGTTGCGATACTATTTAGTACACTGTGAAGGATATCCATCACCTTTCTCCTCGAATATACAGTAGGAACCTTCTAGAACAAGAGCTCTGTCTTTAACCCTTCACGTGCCCGCCTGCTTGCTGAAACGCGTTCGACGCCATCACATACAGACGTAAATAGATATATATTTATAAATATATATATTTATATAAATATGTATAGATATAAGAAAAAGTATGTCGGCTTCCTCGGCATCGGTGTTGGAACCCAGAGCTGCGATTCCGAAAGTGCGGACTCGGGCGTCAGAGGCAGAGAGAGAAAAGGGTGGTTGAGAATGAGGATGGAGAGGAAAAAGAGAAGGATGAGAGGCGAACGAGTAGACAGAGGGCTGAGGCTCACTCACGGCCGCTCTTGGAAGCATGCGACTCGGACTCCTGTCTTCCTAGCTGCTGCTTTCCTTTCGATGTGAAAAAGTGACGTAGCAACTAATCCAAAAATCTTGCCCTCCCTGTCTCGGTCTCTCTCTCTCTCTCTCTCTCTCTCTCTTGCTCTCCTGATCACCCTCCCTCCTTCCACAATCACTCCTCCCTCTCCTGCTCACTCTGATTTCATTGGCTTGTAACAGCAGAATAACTTGCTGTGTTTTTTTTTTATACACATCCATACAAATAGATGTCAAAAGACTTTGCAAGCAAACAATTGGATATCTGCTGTAAACACCCATGCTTCCACGATGCCTCTCTCTCCTGCTCTACGTCTCTTTCTCTCATACGCTTTCCCTCTTTTTAGCGCACAGTGTGACGCAGCATTTAATTCTCCAGGCTTTTCTCCCGTCTCTCTGTTATGGCTACGCAAGCCGTTCTTCATGGGAAACTCAACCCAGCATCATCACAACGGCATTCGTGCTACAGTGTCAGAAATGAGGGAGATAAAAAGAGAGAGCAGTCGCTTGTACAATTAAACGGACATGGCCATCTTCCTCTCGCTACTTGCACTCTTTCTTCCTTCTGCTTTCTTGTCCTTCTTTGCCTCTGCCCTCCTTTAATTGGGTCTCTGCCCATCTAGCTGCCTCTTTCTCTCTTCTTCCCGCTCTTCCTCCTGCACTCCAGTGTCTCATCTTTTTGTGTGATTACACACTCACGTCTCAGTGAACTGAGATGACTGCGCTTGCCTGATCACCTGACATCCCACAGCTTTTAAAGGCACATAGCTTAGCGGAACAGCCATTACGTAACAGGCTGCTCTGTTTATTTTGTTCCCTCTCTTGGGTCACATCCTTGAAGGACAGACACAGTCTGTTAATAACAGACCTGCCATTTGTCATTAATAACTAACCCTCAGAGGAGACAGGGAAGGTGCCTATCCCTGCTATTAGGGTATGAATAAAAGTTGATAACAAATGTTCACTTTAGCAAATGCAAACATAGAAATAAGTTAGTGCACAACTGCACACGTCAGTACCAAGTAATGAACCTCCTGTTGAGGAAAATGTCTTGCTTTGTGTATGTGCCAAAAAAAAAAAAAAAAGAACAGGAAATAGATGTGTATTAAATGAAATGAGATGAGACATGAGAGGTATCAGTTTTGACATTTTTGCCACAGGCAGAGAAAAAGAGAGGTCACGGAGAGTGAATACAGGGAAGCTCTGCTACCATGGAACATCCTGTGAACTTTACACACACTTCCTCTTCTTGTAATGAGCCCATGAACAGGCACAGGTTTTGCATAGCAAAGAACGTGTTAGAATATTAGTCATTTTACTAAGTAAATATAATGATGTTTACATTATAGCCATGTTAGTGTTGTTTTCCTGAAGTAATGGCTGACTTATGGACAAAGCGTATAGTTGGTGTGATTAATCATATAAGCTGTCAGCTAGTAGGAAGTACAGAGAGTTATTTCACGGTTTTTGTTGCTGAGTATGCTCAGATGCTGAGTATGTTCATTTGTTAAACAGTTAAAAACAGCAAACGGTTTGTTTAGTGGAAGATTAAGCCTTGGTAAACCATTGAATGAAATCTAAAGAAGAAATGCAGTTTAAATGTAGGCATAATAAAAACAAACCTTTCCTAATTCTGATGCCATCACTTTTGGCATGACTACTTCTCCCAGCATGCTACTCTCTGTGACATTATGCTCAGGAAAGAGACACTGCTAACAGGAGCAGGCTGATCGCACACCAATAAGCCTCTTAGTGCTCAGTTTAAGTATGGCACTGCATGCAGCACACTGAGGGCTCATTACCACAATGTCACATCAGTGAATTGAGAAATAACTTGGGCCAAGGATATAGCAACACTGCCAGAAGTGTGGTGCTAGGGCTGTGTTTATCAGATCAGACAACTTCAAAACTCTGCCTTCTCTGCTGTAATGCTGCCCCTTTGTTGTGATTTATTTACGCGGTGCCTAGAAGAACATTTTATTAAACAAAGTTACTGTAAACTAGTCTGTTACACCACATTTGTTCCTAGTTCCTCAGGAGCTCACTTTAAGAGTTAGACGTTTTTAGGGCTCAAAATGAAATATTTTTTCCCCCTGAATTATAAATCTGATAAACTAAACTTAATAAGTATGGAACAGCAAAAATCATTTGGAACTAGGGAACAGATTTTCCCTTGTGCGTTCATTATTGAGGATGATATACTACAGTAGATGATGAGATGCCATGTGGCTTAAAGCTGGACATGCCAGACACGTTGAGCTGCAGTCAGCAGGAGGCATCTCATGCATTGAAACCATAGGATTTTAATTCATTTTAAATGTTACCGTACTTGCTAAAATGATATTATTTAATGATAGAGAAGCCTGACTGCCCTGTGAACTCGAGAAGCCCTCTTCAAAACTCAGAAACTATAATTATTTTTCCTGGAAATGGAAATGAGCAGGTGTACGTGTCTTGTGAGTGTATACTGTATGTCCAGCCCCTGGGGATAAGTCTTGCTCTTCTACTCTACAGTATCAGCTTGTTAGCAGTATCAATGTTCATTTCTGTGTTTTTCTGCTGTCTCTGTGTTTGTTCACACACTTTTACCTCTTCCTGCCACCCTTGCTAGAGAATAATAAAAGTTATTAAACTTCCCAGTAAAGTGGATAATGAGTGCACGTTCTACAAAGCATTTAACTGGATTATCACAAGATCAGCATGGGTATAATACTGTTTACATAAACCACCCAGAAGTTTCGGACATAAAGTGCTGGCGTAACATAATATTATCAGAAGATGAGATAAACAACAAGGTTAAAGTAACCAGAGCCCTGACAAGTGGGTGGAGATGGGGTTAGAATATTACAGACGTAAGACATAAGGAAGTGAGAATTGAAATCAACTTACTTTATGACCAAACATTTCATAATACTGAATCTCAAAAGGTACGTAGCATGGCATAAATTCCAGTCTAGTTGAAAGAATGGCAAGGCTTATGTGGAAAACGTGCTCAGACATGCTTAACGCAGTAGCAGGATATGGGATTAATTGCCATAGTGAACTTGGCATACTGCAACAGATGCAGTGTTGATCGGGAGACGTTTCTGATATGCTTATGAGAGGCTGTTTCACTGCACCAGAGCAGAATAAAATTTAGCAATAAAGGAGTTGTTGGCACAGGTTTATGGATTAATTCATGAGAGTTAATGAACAACTGGCCAGTGCTGTAGGAAATAAAAAAAAAATGGAAGATTAAAACCAGTCTCATTTACTTCCATCACTGACCATAAAGACACACAACTGTTTATTTCAAACAATGGAGAGCCAACTTCAATGGGCTTTCTTCCATCAAAGCTATTTAGAAACAGGAAATTTACCCTCCATCTGAAATAACAAACATTTATAATAATGAGTTCACACACTGACCATTATTTCCTCTATTGAGTGCCTTGTCAATAAAACACTCATTACGTGCGTAATATGTGCAGCTCATACTAGCTGATAAGGCATGTTAACCCAGGTCCTTCTTTTCTTTTTTACTATTTCTATACTCTGTCATTCAGCAGAAGGTGACAGGCTGGTTAATTTTAGCTGTGTCATCTCTCCTGCGAGTTCCACTTCCTGTAGCACAATTCGTCAGCAGTAGAAGAGCCTCAGGGCCTGGTGAAAGAAAAGCAGAATGGCCTCACTAACAACCCAGGCCCCAAATGACGCACATGAACTTCCTCTGCCTCGGCCATTCACAAAAGCCACCGAAGGCTGCATTTTTAAAAAAACAAACACTAAAATGGAGAATCTGGGGAAATATAAAGGAAAACTCAAAGGTTTATAATGCAAAGCTTAATTGCTCTGAACTTCATTAATCCAAGCACGTATTTAACTGGTTATCTGTTCAAATAGGTAACTGGAAACAAGATTTTGCGTAACATGGTAAGCAAAACAACAACGTATAAATGACTTTGTTTCCTTCTTCATTTGGATTTCATGACTTACACCACCATACATCGTGTTTCTACTTTGGACTTTGGATTATGTGTTTGTGTAAATGTGTGTATCATGGAGTGTGTGTATGTTTGTGTGCACAGGTGTAGCCAGGCTGACTGTGTATGAGACAGTGAATAAATGTGAGTTCTGTGTTGTCATAATAACTAAGAAGTATTGGGATTAGAATTTCTCTCCGGGGTTTCGGCATGAATCTTGCCATGCGTTTGTACTCCATTTCAAGCCGTGGAACGCAGACTGATGAAAGGATTTCAATTCCATCTCACGCCACATACAGATCAAAAGTACGGGATGAAAAATCTCATGCCAGTTTATCTCTCCATGTAGGCAACAGCTGTAGCGAACTTTCTTGCTGTGGCTCACGGTGTAACAGATATAGGATCATGGCAGCATCGGGTGGCAATCTTGCTTAGGGAATAGCAGGCTAATAAGTCGTAACGCTGCACTGTTGATTGGCTGCTCAATATTGTATCTTCCCCAAGCTTTTGCATTGTTTTACTTTGTCAACTCATTGTTGGTCTACAATATAAGTTTGTGTTTTCTGCTTAATAGCTGAACATTTCTAGCTCCAGTTTGCAAAATTTAGTGTATCAACACTTTATATTTTTGTATTAGTTTGAAAGGAGTCCAAATAACTAATGTCATCTGTCTTATTTAGTGAATGATTCTGTGGTTGCTTCCTTATTGTTCATATGCTTTGTACTTCAAGAAGTCCAGTAAAAAGCATCAAGCTCTTAGTCAAGTACAACAGTAATTAAAGTATGTGTGCTCTGTTCTATGGATCAAGTGTATACATATCTTACAAGAAGAAGCTTTGAAGCAGACTTTTATTTAGTAAGATTTTGCAAAACAAGTATTCAGTTAATTCCAGGAATTGTTTCTGCCCTAATAAAATCTACTGGATGTCTTCTTAAATGGGTATTGTAAAGGCACACTTACCCCAAGGTTTCCTGGAAGCTCTCGCCACTCTTGATTAACTGTAAAACATGAAATACGTCAACAAACAGAGGGACCAGCAAACTTTCATAAGACATATGATTGAACATTGTAGCTCGTACTTTCCTGTTAATTTAATTCGAAACATATGAATTTAAGATTTTCACCTGACTAATTCAGTAATTGATTAACAGACATTTTTCATGCATTTTTTCTTAGCACATTCTATCATCAATATTTCACTACTGAAGCTAATAAATGACATTGTCTAGGGCAACAATATTTCACTCACTGACTACTTTCTTAAACACAATGAATAACTATCCAGGTTCCTTGAAATATTAAACTTATTTGACTATTGGATTGAGTCCAAATCTGATGAGGTCATTACATTAACCTGCATCCTTTTTGTACATTCCCACCTGGTTTTCAACAACAGCACAGAAACTGAAGACGTCTCTGGCAGAAGGGCCGATGAGTCCAAAGGCCCTGGAAAAAAACATGGAAGAAGGTGTTTAGAAATGTAGAAGTGTTTAGGTGTTAACCAACAACCATTTTAGTTTATTTAGTTCTCTCATTATCAGAAGTAATATAAAGTTGTTTAGGTTTTAATACAGAATAAATCGATTTTCAAGGATTTATAACTTGGCCGATATTTCCCTGAGGGCATGGTGGATTCATGGTTAGAATGTTTTCCTCATACCTCTGGAGTTGGGGATTTGGTTCTTGACTCTGCTCTGTGTGCAGAGTTTGCATGTTCTCCCTGTGCTTTGGGGGATTCCTCAGGGTAATCTGCTTTCCTCCCTCAGTCCAATGACATGTGTTGTAGGCTGATTGGCATCTCTATATTACCCATAGTGTGCAAGTGAGTGTGTGTGCGAGCCTGCCCTGTGATGGCTTGGCACCCTGTCCAGGGAGTCCCCTGGGAAAAGCTTCAGGTTCCCTGTAACCCTGTGTAGGAAAACGGTACAGAACATGGGTGGGTGGATGGATATTGTCCTAATGTTTAGATCAATCTTGTTACAGGTTTGATAGACACTAGAGAATTGTTTTTCTCATAAATCTGGGAGGCAGAAAACTTTTTCATTCAGTTGTCTCAAAAAATCTTGCTATATTACATTCAGAGTTTTAGACTGTAGGTATTATTATTATTATCTGTGGTCCAGTGATCACTTCTCAAGTCACACTCAATAAAGACCTCTGTAAGCAATAAATATTTACACTGATTGTTTAGCCTTTGTAACAAGAAGTTATAATACTGTTTAACCATTGAAAAAAAAACATATGAATGAACATATGAAGAAAAATAAGAAGAATAGGAAAAACCTTTTACTCTTTCTCCATGTCATTTAAAAGACACCCTTATACAGAGTGACACAATTTATTTCAACTCACACAACTGAGCAATTGAGGGCTTTGTTCAGGGGCACAGCAGTGATGCTCGTAGACCTGGGATTTGAACTGTTAAGCAGTCCAACACCTTAACCACTAGGCCACCACATCCACCACATATACTTTTCAAAGTACACCTTCGATGTCAGAATACTGAGTCCTGTCTCTCATCCATACCATTTATCTTGGGATGTTTTGTACTGTCCTCAACTTATCACATGAAAGCTGACGTAAACGCAATGTGTGTCAGAGGTTACGCACAGCAGCGACACCTAGCGACGCGTCGTCCTTAACACCGGGTTTGTTTACATCGGAAATACAAGGTGCGCACTTGGCTAACAATTTGGCCTTGACTCAGCTGAGCGTTTAACAACCCGATGTATAAATCACATCTCATCTCATCTCATATATCATACGGTGCCTGAAAAGCAAGCTCGTAACACATTAAGTACGCACAAACAGATTACATAAAACCTACGTTATCATGTTACATGTTTAAGGCTATCTACATGTAACTAAATCAATTCTATTCGCATTATACTGGAAAATGGACATCAACACTTTACAGGGTTTTTAGGTAGCTTTGTTTTCACTGTTGGATTCATAAAAGATGCATTGGAGTAAAATGGTCCATAAGGATAGGAGAAGAGGAAATATGAACTGCGTAACGCGCCATCAAATGCGCGACACACACACACACACACACACACACACACACACACACACACACACACACACACACACACACACACACACACACACCTATGTCGCAGAGGCAAACCCCACCTATAGGCTTGTTTTTCCCCTCTATACAGAAAAAAAATGTAAAAACCCAAACTGAATCAGTGGCGTTCTTTAAAACATCATTCCATCCCATTGCGCCTGGAGGATTTGGGCACCGCACTGACTTTGATGCGGCATTTGTTAGTAGGATATATAGAGGGTAAAACGTTTAACTGTAAACCCTGTATAACTTATAAAGCAAAAGTTTTCCTGCAAAATCATATATAATATCAATAAATAAACGATACCTAGGATACCGGACGAGCAAAACTTTATCCACATGTGGACACTACAGATATTATAATATCGTGTCTGGTTTCTCATATCAACATGTCACTCACCTAGATCAAGTTATTCGTATGATCGTGGATCACTTCCAGGATCGTTTCGCTTTTTGTTTGTGCGCCACTGGTTCGGTGTCCGTTCGGTGTCCGTTCACTCACCTCTCTCATTCTCTCTCATTTTCTAACGCTTATCCGAACTACCTCAGGTCACGGGAGCCTGTGCCTATCTCAGGCGTCATCGGGCATCAAGGCAGGATACACCCTGGACAGAGTGGTGTCCGTCCAGCGTTTCCGAGATGTCCGAAACACCTTGTGCGAAGCGCATCACAATTTCCACAGCGCCACATTTGAACCCCGCCCCGCTTTCACACACCCCCAGCTTCCTATTGGTCGCTGACTTCCCTCGTCATCACTATCACATGCTTTGGACGCGTGTTTACAAACACTCGACTTGATCACGTGTCGCGGAGCCATTTTGACATGCGTGAATATTCTAGTGAGCAGCTCCAGAATGTTCTACCGTGCAGCTGCAGTTTCCGCTTTATGATAAAGTGCATAGTTAAGATCACAAAGTTCAGTTAAACTCAATTTTATTTTATATCACTTATATAATATTTTAATAATAGACCTCGCCATAAAACCGTTTTGAGCTCCTAAATCGAGAACGGTCTCTAAAAACGTTTATGATCCTTAAAAATAACAACAACAAAAAAAATCAGTTGTTACCTCTGTAAGGACCTATTGGATCCAGCTTTTTGATAATCGAACATACACTACATAGCTAAACGAACATCTGTATACAATTTAGGGATGAGTGGCTAGGGGCCTAGCAGTGGTAGCTGGACCTGGGATTCAAACTCATGACCTTCTGGTCAGTAAGCCAACACCTTAACGGTCCTGGCTTGCAATCAACACACCAAGAGTTCCTCCATACCTTCAAATCCATATCTTTATGGAATTCACTTTGTGGATGGGTTCCCCTTTGAGTCTGGTTCCTTCCTTTACCATTCAGTTTTTCCTTGCCACTGCTGCCTCAGTCACCTCAGACTTGCTCATTGGGGATAAATACAAACACATTTAAATATATCTAATATTAATCTTGAATTTTGTATTCTATTAATCTTTATATTATTCTTTATAATAACCGTTTGTTCTTTAAAGATGCTTTGAGACAATGTCAATTGTAAACAGTACTATACAAATAAAATTTAATTGAACTGAATTGTTTATCGAGGCACAACTTTGCTTAAACAAGAAAGGTTGTGACTGACTATTTAGAGTCAGTGTTTTGCTACACCCTAGATATTGTAACTTAAAAGGCAAAGCAATTAGAGAGGAAAAACTTGCACCCTGGTACAATGACAACACACAAACTTTAAAACAATCAGCTAGGAAATTAGAACGTAAATGTGTCAAACTAAATTATTACCATGTTTTGCATGGAAGGAAAGCCTTCAGAGCTACAAAAAATCTCTTAGTGTTGCTAGATCGGTGTACTTCTTTAGCCTTACTGAAGATAAAAATAATCCTAAATTTTTATTTAATACTGTAGTAAAATTAACTAGAAATAAAACACACCATCTATTTGTAGCAGTAATGACTTCAATTATTTCAATGGAAAAATTGATAACAGCTGTTAATGCTGTGGATAATATTTCTGTTTTTGGTCAGTACTTAAGACTGTTTCAATCCCCTTCAAGAGGGGAATTATTTTCAGTGATTTCTTCTTTAAAATTATCAACCTGCATACTGAATCCCTTACCCACATCTTTCTTTAAACAGATACCGGTAGCTATCCAACCCAATGTAAAGATAATACATTCTTCCCTTTAGCACTGGCTATGTGCCGAAATCTTTTAAGCTAGCGGTTATCAAACCTTAGACTAAAAAACCTGACCTCGACCCAAGCCAGCTGTCCAACTATAGGTCAATATCAAACCTCCTCTTTATCTCCAAGATCCTATAAAAGGTTGTAGCCCAGCAGATATGCTCATGTCTACATAGTAATAATATTCATGAAATGTATCAGTCAGGGTTTAGGTCTCATCATAGCACAGAGACAGTGCTGATTAAAGTGGTAAATGGCCTGTTACTGGCCTCTGATCAGGGTTGTCTCTCTTTGCTGGTTTTGCTTAATCTTAGTGCAGCTTTTGATACCATTGAGCATGCTATTTTACTTGATAGGATAGAACATATTGGTGTTAAAGGGACAGGCCTCTCCTGGCTCAGGTCTTATTTATCGGATCAATATCATGGTGACAAACTGATGTAATGTTCAGTGTTCTGCTAAGTTCTGTTTTAGGCCCATTTCTTTTCTCCCTATATATGCTACCCCTTGGTGCAATTATTCATAAACATGGTATTGGCTTCCACTGTTATGCTGATGATGCGCAGCTATATGTCAGATGTGTCACCAGCTTAATAAGACTAACTTCCTCCTGCTTAACTCTGACAAGACAGAAGTGTTTTACTAAGTCCACAGGCTGCCAGAAGTAAGCTTTCTGATTACAGAGTAATTCAGGATGGTCTTTCTATTACATCATGTGCAGCAGTAAAATACCTTGGTGTGATTATTGATACCGGTCTCTCATTTGAAACTCACATAATATAATATTACAAGGGTAGCCTTCTTTCATCTCAGAAATATTGCTAAGATAAGAAATATGATGTCATTACATGACAGAAACACTAGGTCATGCATTTATTACCTCTAGTTTGGATTATTGTAATGCTTTAGTGTCTAGAGGTTCCAGTAGGAGCATAAACAAGCTCCAACCAGAGTCCAAACTAGAACCAGAAGATATGAACATGTCATCCCTATCTTGTTCTCATTTTATTGGCTCTGAGTCAAGTTTTGCATTGATTATAAAATAATATTATTAATCTATAAAGCACTCAATGGTCTATAAAGCACTCAATGGAACAGACTTCCAATTAGTGTTCGGGTCTCAGACACAGTCTCAGTGTTTAAGTCCAGACAAAAAACGCATTTGTTTAGTCTAGCTTTTTTATGAATAGCTTTTCTTAGATAGTAGATCTGAAGGGTTCATGGGCATAGAGTGTTTGCTGAACTGGGATGTCTGGATGCTTTTGGCTTAACACCCTCACAAGGTTTGCAGACTGAGGAGTGGTGGGACGTTTTACATCCAGGAAGCCCCCATGTCTGTGTCACCTTCTAGATCTAGCCTTTTAGTTATGCTGTCATAGCACTTTTTTCTGCCTTTACACAAAATTTACATTGTTATATTTACATATCATGTGATTAAAATCATACCTAACAATTTTCTCCTCTCTCCTCTCTCTCTCTCTCTCTCCACTCCCACGCTCCCAGTGTTCCGAGTTCCTAGTCTTATCGTCTCTTCTTACGGAGCTACTTCGTAAATCCTTTGTTGCACTATTATTCAATTCAGCTTTACAGAAGTATGGAAACAGTAGAAAGAGAAAAAAGAAATAAATACATAATAACAATAAAAAGAAAACAAACAAACAAACAAACAAACAAACAAACAAACAAATAAATAAATAAATAAATAAATAAATAAGTATGTAGAGGGCACGGTGGCTTAGTGGTTAGCACATTCGCCTCACACCTTATAGTGGAGTTTGCATGTTCTCCCCGTGCCTCGGGGGTTTCCTCCGAGTACTCTGGTCTCCTCCCCCGGTCCAAAGACATGCATGGTAGGGTGATTGGCATCTCTGGAAAATTGTCCGTATTGTGTGAGTGAATGAGAGTGTGTGTGCCCTGCGATGGGTTGGCACTCCGTCCAGGGTGTATCCTGCCTTGATGCCGGATGACGCCTGAGATGGAGGCTCCCCGTGACCCGAGAAGTTCGGATAAGCGGTAGAGAATGAATGAGTGAATGATTATTTTTCCTAAAACAGCACAGCCTGTCATGTTCTATGTTATGACGCCTGAGATAGGCACATAAATATGTACAATTAAATTTTAATATACTATATATCTATCCTATCCCTAATGAGCAAGCCAGAGGCAACTGTGGCAAGGAAAAACTCCCTGAGATGAAATGAGGAAGAAACCTTGAGAGGAACCAGACTCAGAAGGGAACCCATCCTCATTTGGGTGACACTCTACAGTAAATAATGTAAATGCAAATAATGTCCTTTCTTTTATTTTTTTTTTACAATGGGAATTGTTAAAAGCACTATACAAATGAATTTTAATTTGAATTAGAATTATTTCAAAAGTTGGAAGCAACAATTAAGTTGGAAGCAACAATTAACCTTTGATGGAACCAATCGGCCTCGTCCAACCATGAAAAACAGACCTATACCATTTTTCCTCCCCCCAGGGCCGGTTCCAGCCAGTTATATTGGTTTGGGATGGTGCAAATAGTAGCCCCATCACCAAATCCAGTTCTCCCCATAAGTGATATTTACAATGCACCCTATCCCCGAGATATCTGTTTGCTTTGGGGAACTTGTTGAGAACTTTTTAGTACCAGTGTGGAGGATAAACTGGAATTAGCTGTATCCTCTGATGTGCTAGCAACATAGAAGCAGGCATCACTAGTATTGCTTTATAGGCTTACATTAATGTCGGTCAAATTATGAGCATTTATTATCTGTTGCACGGCAATCATGAATTGAGGAAAGAAGGTGAAAAGTCATTACTTATCTAGAACCTGTAAGCGTGATGAACTGAAATTAGCATAAGGCGAGTGGAAAAAACTATTGTGTGCTGTGTGGCTGGGGCTTTTTTTATGTTGGGCTAGTGCAGAAAGATCATTTTCCATTAGCTGTAGTCTGCCAACCCAATCAGAGGTTATAAATCATGCTGATATTTTCTGTGTTTTTTCCCTTTGGCTAAAAAAAATTAAAGATCAAACTTTAATTAGGTGGGCAAGACCCCTGCCCACTCTTGCCACCGGCCCAGACTCCCTCACAAAACTTGACAGTACTGTCAATTCAATTCAATTCAATTCAAGTTTATTTTGTATAGCGCTTTTTCCAATTGACATTGTCTCAAAGCAGCTTTACAGAACATAAACATAGAACAAAATGTTATTATAAAGAATAATATAAAGATTAATAAAATACAAAATTCAAGATTAATATTAGATATATTTAGTTCACAATGTGTATGTATTTATCCCCAATGAGCAAGTCTGAGTCACCTCAGTTAAGGGAAAAACTCCCTTAAATGGTAGATTAGATTAGATTAGATGGTGGAGTAGAAAACTCCCTTAGATGTGGGCACTATATGTTCAAATATGTGTGTGTGTGTGTGTGTGTGTGTGTGTGTGTGTGTGTGTGTGTGTGTGTGTGTGTGTATATTTCATTGTCTCACTAGTGGGCAGAGTGGGATTGAATACTCTTTCACAGTTTGCATCCCTATGTTGTATATTGTATGTTGAATCATAGTTGAGAATTTTACTTAGCTTTTCTGTGGTGTATTTTCAGGTTGCAGTCTTAGTTGTTTTCTCTTTAGAAACATACAGTACTGTACTTATTGTACCATAACTAGTTATAACTCACTCACTCACTATATCTCAGGTTCATTAAGGTGAACAAGGTAACTCATTCACAAAATGTATGAATTGTGATGCTGTCACATGATTTGTTGAAATCGATTGATCACAAAATAATTGTTTTATTGTTTTTTTTTGCTATTTTTTTTTTTTTTTTTTTTTTTTTTGCATTTTTAGTTATGGATCATCTGTCTTTTTTTTTTTTTTTTTTTTAGCTTTGTCTCTCCAATTTCTGTGCCTAATCCTAACACCCTGGAACCTCTGCTTTGAGAACCACCGATAAAGTGTATTCTATTTATCTGTTTGTTCAAGTTGTCAAACCCATATTGCTTAGTGTATGTTGTATTCATTGTACTGATTGGGATGTAATAAAGAATTCCTTTTAAATTTATTTAAGCAATACAATTTTATAATACAACAAAACAATTAATCTCTCACCTGCATTGAGCATCACTTGCTTTCACATAAACAAAAACAATTAAATAAAAATATGCTAACCACGAAACCAATGTTTTTGGATATTTTTTGTGTACTTTTATACTGTTTTTGATTTGAATTAATTGTATGGTTCAAGAGTTATTTTCAGGAGTATGTTAGGAGGAAGTTTTGCTACTGCTTTCTCTTCTACATCAGAAAATCCGAATTTAAACAAGGAAAATTTCTACAGACATTTGCAATTTACCTCACAATTTACCTAACAATTAGCTTAGCCCAGAAAATAAATACACAAAAACATCATTATCAAATGAATCTACTAAAGAATCTACTAAAGAAAGCAAATAACACAACTGTCCAATAAAATTAGTTCATAAACGTTGAATTTATTCGTCATTATTATTGCTTTTCTTGAATATTCTGTATTTCACATTCTCTGCGCTTTTATACTTTGGCCAGCAGATGGCGAGTGAGTAGTTTTTATCTATAGATGCATTCGGAAAGGCCTGTAATGTCTATAAATGGGCGATACCAATATTCAGAGGGTGTGTGTGTGTGTGTGTGTGTGTGTGTGTGTGTGTGTGTGTGTGTGATTGGGGGGGGGGGGGTTGTTTGCACATTACATCGAAACACCGAGCAAGCTGTACAATTCAGTTGAAATGTTTGAGGCGTTCATGTAGTTTCTATCGATGCCAAAATAGTGTTAATACGTTATTTTAATTATGTAAGGTCTGAGCTACAATTAACCAGTCTTACCTTATTAATGGCGTCGCCATAAAATCAGTTGTTTAACATTTGTACTTAGAATGATTCAAAGTCACATAACAAAGGCAAAGAATATGAGATTAGCCATTACAGGAAGAAGTTACCATTACACACACACACACACACACACACACACACACACACACACACACACACACACACACACACACACAAAGCTAAGATAAAATGACTAATTTTGACATGTTAAATTTCCTCGTCCATCCTGTTAAGATACGAGGTGGACGTTTAAAAGTATTGAGTACTATATCACTAACACCACAAACCAATTCTTATCATTTTACATACTCATAATGAGTTTATATGTTTACATCGATGGATGGTAACAAGTGATCTGATACCTAATCAATCGTAACCATCTTAACTAAAGCAATTCTCTCACCCTATCCATGGCTTAACAACTGAAAGAAAACAAGAAGCACATCATTATGATTTTCAGATATAAAATGTGTAATATATAAAACAGATTAGTACAGTTACAGCACTTTTGCTATTGATTTCTGATTCTGGCTAAAGAAAACTGAACCATAAATTCTAAACTGAATATAACTGAAATAACTATATATTAATAATGAGTAACTGAAAATAAAACAATATGCAGGGAAAGTTTTGAGCTCTGCATTTTTAAAATATATGTAAAAGGTTTAAACACTAACTATAGCCCATAAATGTTTAAACACTAACTATAGCCCAATAAGAAACATTGTGACATCATAATATCACTCCATGTAATCCACCCTGTACATTCTGTTACATATTTTCTACCAATTTCAATTGTTTATAACTGTAAATTCATTGCTTACCTCCATTTATATTTATGTATATTATCTGTACATACAATGTTTTTATTTTTTGGTAACTCTTGTACATACAATGCACATAATGCACATTTGCACAATATTAACTATATTATTTTATCTATCTATCTATCTATCTATCTATCTATCTATCTATCTATCTATCTATCTATCTATCTATCTATCTATCTAAAGGTGTAATTGTGGAGTGGATAATCATACAAAAAGATGTTTGCAAATGTACTGTATGTATGCATTTATCTTTTATCCTAATCAATACACAATAGTAGGACTGTATGTGACTCTAGATAGGACATTATTCATAATAACCCACTTGGTGTTTATAACAATTTATAATCAGAGAATTGAATTGAATTCATTTGTTTGTTTATGTTTTATTTACAATCAATTAATTAATGTAGTCAATTTAATTTGATTTAGTTTTTAGAACATTCTAATTTATCAAGATTTATTAGGCATAACTTATAACAGAACAAGATATTAGCTGTATTCTATTCCCTAAATCATACCTTACAGTATTTTTTTTTTGCACGTTTCTCACACTTTAATGTTTTATATCATCAAACAAATTTAAAACACAAGTAATACACAACATGCAGTTTTTGAATGCAAGTTTTTATTATTAAGGGAAAACAAAATCCAAACCCACATGGCCCTGTGTGAAAAAGGGTTTGTTTCCCCGTTAAAAAGTAACTTATCTGTGGTTTATCACACCTGAGTTCAATTTCTCTGGCCACACCCAGGCCTGATTACTGCCACACCTGTTCGCAATCAAGAAATCACTTAAATAAGACCTGACTGACAAAGTGGAGTAGACCAAAAGATCCTCAAAAGTTACACATCATGATAAGATCTAAATAAATTCAGGAACAAATGAGAAAGAAAGTAATTGAGATCTATTAGTATGGAAACGGTTATAAAGCCATTACTAAAGCTTTGGGACTCCAGTGAACCACAGTGAGAGCCATTATCCACATATGGCGAAAACATGGAACAGTGGTGAACCTTACCAGGAGTGTCCGGCCGACCATAATTAACCCAAGAGCGCAGCAAAGACTCATCCAAGATGTCACAAAAGACCCCACAACAACATCCTAAAAACTGCAGGCCCCACTTTCCTCAGTTAAGGTCAGTGTTCATGACTCCACCATAAGAGACTGGGCAAAAATGGCCTGCATGGCAGAGTTCCAAGATGAAACCCGCTGCTGTGCAAAAAGAAACATAAAGGCTCGTATCAGATTTGTCAGGAAACATCTTTTATCTGACTGTATATTACAATCACACCCCCAGTGTCACCCATATGAGGATGGGTCCCCCTTGAGTCCGGTTCCTCTCAAGGTTTCTTCCTTTACCAATTTAAGGGAGTTTTTCCTTGCCACTGCTGTCTGAGTCATCTCAGACTTGCTCAAAGGGGGATAAATACATACAAATTGTGAACTATATATATATCTAATAATAATCTAGAATTTTTTCTTCTGTCAATTCTTTTACTTTTATTATTCGTTATTTCCTATCATTAATTATGTTTACCTTCTGCTCTATGTTTATGTTCTGTAAAGCTGCTTTGAGACAATGTCTATTGTAAAAAGCGCTATACAAATAAACTTGAATTGAAAACTTGAATTGAATCTTGATGATCCCCAAGACTTTTGGGAAAATACTGTGGACTGATAAGACAAAAGTTTAACTTTTTGAAAGGTGTGTCCCATTACATCTGGTGTAAAAGTAACACTGCATTTCAGAAAAAGACCATCATACCAACAGTAAAATATGGTGGTGGTAGTGTGATGGTCTGGGGCTGTTTTGCTGCTTCAGGACCTGGAAGACGTGCTGTGATAAATGGAACCATGAATTCTACTGTCTACCAAAATCCTGAAGGACTATGTGCAGCCATCTGTTCGTGACCTCAAGCTGAAGCAGACTTCTGCAGCAGGACAATGATCCAAAACTCATTGCAAGTTATCGCAAACGCTTGATTACAGTTCTTGCTGCTAAGGGTGGCCCAACCAGTTATTAGGTTTAGTGGGCAAGCACTTTTTTTTACACAGGGCCATGTAGGTTTTTGATTTAGTTTTCCCTTAATAATAAAAATCTTCATTTAAAAACAGTGTTTACTTGTGTTATCTTTGACTAATATTTAAATTTGTTTGATCTGATACATTAAAGTGGGACAAAGATGCATAAAGATAAAATCAGGAAGGGGGCCAACACTTTTTTTTACTCCACTGTATTCACCAGAAACTCTTGTGTTTCAGGGGAAGCCTCTTACGCTAAGACGGTCTACTAAGTGTTAGTACTCTTAAAGGTAATCTTTACATTTGACAATAATATATTAATAATATATGAAAGTATTTGAATAAATGTTGAATATATGTGTTTTAATATTGCTTTATTAAAAATGCATGATGTTTCTCATAAATATTCCAGTACATTTTATAATGATAGTCGTTTTGTTGGACTGTTTTTTCTCACAGAACTGCTTCCCCTGTCTGTTAACATCATTTACTTTGACTTTAACTACATGGATAACATGCAAAACTGCACAGTTAGTAATCCAACCTCAGGGTCAAACTGGGGACACTAAAGCTCTGAGATAGTAATGCTTCTAACACCACCACCATGGCTCCTTGTTAGACAAATACAGCTTAAATAATTCAACTTCATTCAAAGGGAATGTACATGGTTCCCATGTGACTTTTCTGACAGCCAGAAAAATGTCCTTCTGTAGAGGGCGACATTCAGCAAATGCATGTCTAACCAATATTTCACTGAATCCTTCAGGATTCAAGTTGAATGAAAATGGTTCATTTTGATCTAGTGTTAAGAATAAACATATTCAGTTACAGATATTTTACCCACTCATATGTCTATTTACAATTTGTCAGCTTGGCAGCTGAAATGTCCATGTTCCATGAGTAAATAATACACATTGTAACATCTGATATGATTAATAATGTCTAAAAAGCATAAACAACTTGGATTGCGTAAATAGAATTGGGAGCAGTGGAGGACTTGTCTGAAGTGACGTTTGACTTCAGCGTACAGGAAATTAAAGCACATTGCGTCATGGTGAAAATGTGGGAGAGACCTTGTTTTCCAGATTCCTCTGGCTCCCACATTTGGTGCACACACACTTGGCTGTACTTTCTGTTATTTTAATGACATCAGACATTTTGTATTCAAAAAGTGGAACAGCAATGGAGAATGCCTTGCAGCGAACTTAAACTATACTCTTGGGCAACAGTATTATGACAACCTCTACAAACTCAATCTCTCAGTACTGCTGCTCTAAAATACATTTAACTGAAATAGCAGTGTTTTCTCTGTACACAATAACAGAGACTAACTGAAAGGGAACGCCCAACAACAAATATCCATCACTAATATTTTACTTCAGTGTTATTGGTACAAGAACGAAGTGCAACATGCAAAGATTTAATCATCCTGCTAAGAAGCTACAAGGAATGATTTAACTTAGACAAGATGAAAGTATTATGTGATTGTTTTTAAAAAATCATGAAAGATGTGGTATGGAATGTATGTCTTTGACGTCTATGTAGCAATGTATGTCTTTTAAACTAGCCATGTCAAATTTTACAAGCCCAGAGTGGACCCGCAGATGTCAGACTGGATCAGATGTGTTTGTGTGTGTGTTTGTGTGTGTGTGCGTATTTGTATTTAACCAGTTCTTGTTAAAGACACACCCATGTACACTGAGATCATCATGTCTGATATGTCTGTAAAAGTAATGGCGTAGGAAGGATAGAATTCTGCTCATGCCTTCCTTTAATGTGCCAGTAGGGACATCAGCATCCACTGTGAATGTGTGTGTGTCTGTGTGTTTGTCTGTATGTGTCTGTCTGTGTGTGTCTGTCTGTGTGTGTCTGTGTCTGTCTGTGTCTGTTTCTGTGTGTGTGTGTGTAATGACACGTGGATTCTTACATGCATATTTGTGAAGAAGGAGCATCCAGGCTATGGGCTACCACAGATGGCGGTATTCCACTGCATGCATACTTTAGCATCTATTGCCTATAAGTTAAATATGCTTCTGCTACTTAAAGTACTACTGGAACTATTCAGGACTGTCCTTGTCCTTCATCTTTCTCAGCTATTTATTGTAAAAAAAGTCCCCAGAGATAAGATCCAGCACCATTGACCTTGTATAGGATAAGCGATAGAGAAAATAAATGGATGGATGCTTTAACATACTGTAGGAAAATAACAAAGTGAAAAAATACATGAGATTTCATCAGTCATGCTGCATAGAAAAGCCATACTTGGCATTGGATTCAAATACAATATAACAATTAATTATTTTTTTTCCTCTGGTCCCATTAGGGGTCGCCACAATGGACCATTGCTCTGCATATTTGATTTGGCATCGGTTTTATGCCAGATGCCTTTCCTGACGCAACAACCCATTTTTATCTGGGCAATGGGCCAGTACTGCAAGTGTACTGGCTTGTGTAACCTTCTAAGTGTCTGGGTCGGTTCCCTGCCCAGTAAATAAACCCAGGCCACTGTGGAACACCAGGGACCCAAATACAAATGGCGGTTGATAAGATCTAAATAGCAACTAAATGTGAAAGTTGATTATACTTTTATTTCATCATATCTGTGTTTTAAAAACTACAATAATACAGTATTTAACACCTACTACTTCTCTTCAAGTATAGTTACCAATGTATTTAAAAATACATTAGTGTTATACTTTGATGAGCATATAAAAATAGATTAATGTACTCCTAAAAATTAAGTATTCAGAACCATGATAGACAATGAAAAATAAACTGCACATGTCCCCAAAATAAACTAGTATTTATATGTAGAAGTTGTAGTAACCTTATTAAATACATCGAAATTTGAGTTGATTTGAGCAAACTGTAAGATGTGAGACGAATGTGAGACTACTGTGCTTTTTGCCTCTGAAGAAAAAAGAATAACAGGAGTCTTAGAAACTAGGGATAATAAAAATCATCAGCTATACTCAAATCAGCCAATGATCACAGGAATAGAATCAATAAATACATTTGGATACAGAATTTTCAGTTAATATTCAATCATACCACAGAACAGTGGAAAACGTGATTTCAGTGACTTTTACTATGGCTTGTTTGTTGATGCCAGAGTGTTGATTTGAGTGATTCAGTAACCACTGATCTCCTGGGATTTTCACATAAAACAGTGTACAATTTACAAAGAATATTGTGGAAAAACAAAATAACATTCCTGTTCTTGATAACGAGTCAAATCAGAAGAACCGACTTTTGTCTTATCTGAATTTATGGAGGGGCCGAATCTTGTCTGCCTCTAGCCTTGTCTGGCCATCAGCTATGAAATCTATCGTCATCAAGGAGTGAAGCACTTTGCTTGCACAGCTGATTAAAGATATCTGTCCAAGGCTTTCCCTTTCACTGCAAACTTACATATACTATGCTCAAATTTCACTACATCATCTATCAGTTTTGAATCCTTGCACAATGCAAATAAAAAAAAATCATGCAGATACAGGGCAAGAGCTTCAGATCATATCAACATTAGAATAAAGAAAAAGTGATCTTTGTGATTTAAACCATGGCTTGGTTCTTGGGGCCAAATGGACTGGTTTGAGTGTTTCATAAACTGCTGATCTCCTGGGATTTCTCTAGCATTTACACAAAATGGGGCACAATGCAAAAAAAAAACTTTATACAATAAACACTTTTAACAACCATAGTAGGTAGACAAGCTCAAAACACGTGGATGTCACCAGACAGATTTGTCATTTTTTTTGTTTTTTTCCTTTGTGACCTGCAACATCGCTTCGCATCTGTTCCGGAGGGGGATGCTGCTTCACTTCCTGGTTTCCCATGGAGGAACATGGGACACAACCTCACTTCTTGCCTGTGGAGAATGTTACAGACCTGTATCTATCTTTTTTGTCTGAGGATTTTTCATGGCTAGATTTAAAGATTTGTGCCTCACCGTGTTCCTCACTCCCTCCCCAAGTGCCTCTTCATGCCCCCCCCCCCCCCCACGTGCCTTTGGTTTTTTCAATATCCCTGTCAAGAGTCACAAAAGTGTGTGTGTCATGTGTGTGTTTCAGTTCAGTTCATCAGATTCATCAGATCACATTGTTTAAATTAGAGAACATGTAAAATGAACATGTATTGACAAAGCGGTGATATTGTGATATGAAAATTTTAGTTACTTCTGTTAAAGACAAGGAATACTTATATTTGATTCAATGCTTTTGCCATTTAGAAGGAAAATTATTCATGGGTTTCAGCCCATGGGTCTCAACTCATGGAGATTCCAAGCCAGTACTGTTATCATTCCTAGTCTTTTCAGTAGTTTCTTGGTTATTTCTTTGCCCTCTTAATTGTGTCATCAGATTCTTACAGCCAAACTGAATTCTAACTTTGGGAGTAGTTACTTCCATGTTATTCAAAATGTGAGTATTCACTTGAGATAACTTTTGACCCAGGGGAGAGGAAACCAGCCTCCCAGACACTTTGCTCCTCATGTGTCTCAGGCTTGATATTTAACCTTTCCTGGTTGCACAGATAAGGACTATGTCAATATGGCAGATGGAATGCTAGGCATACACAGGAAGCTTGTAATTGCTTTGAGATCAGTGGGAAATTTATGTTAGTTTAACCCATCCATGTAACTCTATCTAAGTTTAGAACTGGCAAATTAATTCTACAGCAATGAAAGTAAATGCTCAAGGCATACAGACTGCACTGCTTTGCAAATGTGCTATAAAATATGTATGTTAACCCTAGATTTTGAGTTAGTGTCCAATTGTTGTTCTTATTTATGGCAAATATAAAATTTTAACAAATAGAACATGACAGGCTGTGCTGTTTTAGGAAAATAATCATTCATTCATTCATTTTCTACCGCTTATCCGAACTTCTCGGGTCACGGGGAGCCTGTGCCTATCTCAGGCGTATACATCAAGGCAGGATACACCCTGAACGGAGTGCCAAACCAACGCAGGACACACACTCTCATTCACTTACACACTACGGACAATTTTCCAGAGATACCAATCAACCTACCACGCATGTCTTTGGACCCCTGAGGCATGGGGAGAACATGCAAACTCCACACACACAAGGCGGAGGCGGGAATCGACCCCCCAACCTTGTAGGTGTGAGGCAAACGTGCTAACCAGTGATTGTCAGTGATCACTGACAAGTCAGTTCCTGTTAGCATATATTCCGTTATATTGTGTGTTGTAAGAGATATAAAAAGCTGTTTCCTATCCAGCTTTTCAGTTTTTTTCTTCTCTCACTTATTGTTAATAAGTCAACAAATAAGATCAGTCTTAGGGCAGTCTACTGTCCACTCAGGAAAACCTACTGACCTGAACAGCGCCTGATCACATGAACCTTTCATGAACTTTAGAAATAAACAATACTCTATGTCATTGATTTTTTTTTTGCATACAATTCCATGTGAATTCTTCTTTACGATAGAAATGACTACAATATATTTGATCATATTAATAGCAACCTGTGGTGTGAAGTATAGTCAACATTATCGACAGAAAATGAATCACCATTTGAGAAGTCAACTGTAAATAAAATAGGTTTAGTTGAATACAATATTATCCCTCTAGGATTACAGTGTACCATAGAATATACATAGGAGACCCTCAGTACCTTAATATTATTCAATGCACCATCTATCTATCTATCTATCTATCTATCTATCTATCTATCTATCTATCTATCTATCTATCTATCTATCTATCTATCTATCTATCTATCTATCTATCTATCTATCTATCTATCTATCTATCTGTCTATCTGTCTGTCTATCTACAGTATGAGCCATGTACCTTACAAAACATGGTCAAATATGGCAAGTATAAAGCAAGGACAGGCTTTTATTCTTTTATTTATATGATGTCATGAAAACCTATAGGACACTACTACTACCGGGGTGTTCCAGGCTCTTCTGAACCTTGAAACATCCCTTTCTTCTGTTTTTCTTTCCCAGTTTGCGCCTTCCATTCCTGTGGCAGGACAGGTCTTGCAGCTGCAACAACATACAATGGCCCCCACCCAATGGGAAAACTCCCTCCTGGTGTGTGTGAGTGTGAGTGTGTGTGTGATCTGCACTCACACACACAGCACCAAACTTCCACGTCTTTCTATCCCTACAACGATAGTATATCCGCGATGTTATCAATGGTTTTATTGCCAACACACACACACACACACACACACACACACACACACACACACACACACACACACACACACACACACACACACACACACACACACACACACAAATCTTTTCATATTGCATTTTAATTTTATTTTTTTTTTATTTTATGTTAACATAATTGCCTCAGGTCCTATTAGACACCTCTATTGACTTTTCTTGTGAGTTCTGTGAGTTTGATCAAATTTTTGCCTCCCAATGTATCTAAAGCCTTAAGGAGGATTTTATGATGTGTTCTTGTTGGTGAGCATGCCAGATTTATGGTGGATGGCATGGGAGGATCCAGAGATCATGTGAGCATCCTGTGATTGCGGAGGAGAGATTTTTATCAATAGAAATAAAGAGACTTAGATGATTAATGATTTTTCTTTTCAGCTTGGGTGTAGCAGTTTGTCTTACATATCAGTAAATGATCTTTATTCTGTCTTCAAATGGGTGAAATTTATGGATGTTGGGAAAATTATTAGTGAAAAGCTTATGAATGATACTGAATGTTTCACCCCACCCTGTTTCTGAAAGTGGAGAGATTTCAGAGGTCAATTCAGATAAAAACACACTTGGATAGCTGATCCTACTGAGGACATCTTACTAGGGTTCATTGCAGAGACAAATCCCTCCATCATGATGTCATTTCTCATACTTATACAGGCCAGCTGTTTGCACTTAAGCCTTTCCAGATCTGCAAGCTATTTTATTTTCTTACATTTTATTTTGAATAAGCATACATTCTTAATGTTTTGATGTCTGTGTTCAGGAAATCTATATAAAACTATATGTTTTCATAAAAAATGTTTTGCTTCAAGCAGTTTAAACTTATATAGCTTAAAAAAAATCCATTCTCATTTAGTTTCCAAAACTTTATTCATATTCCAAACTTAAAACAAAAGAAGTTCTTCAGTTTATACGAATTGTAGTACACAGACCCAGAAAAGAGGATTGTTAAAAATAGAAAGAGGATAAATTAAATAAGACAGAAAAGAATAAGACAGAGAACTAATAATCATGTCTGCCATGCTAAAACTATTGCTGTGGGAGTCTATGTACACCTTTAGCCAACTGCTGGACTCTGCATTGTTCAGTGTTTACCTTTGGCTGATCCGCAATTTAAAATTAATTATTGCATGTAAATAACAGAAGTAGGGAATTTTCAGGATAGACCACAAAACAATTATGCAATTCCAGACATATTACAAAAAAAAAAAAAAGAAAGAAAAAACCCATAATACTGGTTTAGGACAAAAATACAATTCCATAGTGTGTCTTGGTCCACTGAAGAGGTCACCGTCATTAATCACCTAAAAGCCGTAGCTGTTTTACAGGGTTTTCAAGTCTGGTGTCAGCTGTGGTTTGCAGTGATGAAAAGAAGTTCATGGTAATTGCTATCTAATGAAGTCCAGCACTGAACAAGTGCTGTACAATTACCTTAACTCTGCAAGTCATCACATTGTCACATTGTTTTATAAACAAAGGTTGGCCAGTACTGTTATCATGGGCACACAAGCTTATATCAACACAATGAAATATGGCATCAGTCATATTTTTAATTCACACATAACATCCCAATCTTTAGAAATACAATTCATACATGGACATAAAAAAAATACAAACAAGCAGAGCTCCCACATGTGTCAATTGAATCATTTGTTCTTTGAATGACCCAAAAAGAGCCATGTGGAGGGTTAGGACCCTGTGGAACACTGGGACATGAACAGGGACAAATTACAAACTCTGTCCAGTCTGTCCAGGAGAACCAGGAGTCTGGCTTCCATAAGTGTATACACTTGAGGAAGCCAGACACCGATCATATTGAAGGACACCCACCCAGTATTCATCTGCTCAGAAAACCACAACACTCACACCCTTCACATTATAACAGACTGACATTATATAATACGATCAAATATTAACAGTATATCAAATTTAATGCTAACTGTTTATTATTACCCAAACAACCTATTATTTTATTTCAAAGTTAACAACTAGATATATTTAAATGGATTGATTGTGTTTAAGGAGGGTAAGGGATATAACCAGATATTGTAGGGTGGGTTTCCCTGTAGCTGCTCAAGGATGTTTAGAAATGCTGCTAAGTTTAATGTAATCTTTTAACATATGTGGTATGAGTCTCATTATTATATCTATACTGACTAGTATTTAAATTAATGTGTGGTAGTAGGGTAACATCATTGCCTCTCAAATCTAGAGTCCTGGGTTCTGTCGTGAGCTCGGGAAACTGTGTTATACTGTATTTTATTCCATGGTTTTGAATATAGACTTCCTTATTAAATGAAATGAACTTGATGTTCATCTCTTGTACTTGTTGGTTTCATGTGAAGTGATTTACATGAACACAGTTTTAAATGCAGTTTGCTTCATTTGGTTTTGAGTAGCTAACCTGATTGATAATGAACAATGTGTAACCCCACACAGTCAGCAAAGCTACCCATTACATCACAGATGGTAATTAAGAATGTTAACTTTAGGGCAATTGATCATAGACACTTCATAAAACTGTGAGGCTTTTTTGTATAGAAATGAGCAGCCTCTGCCTTTTTGAGGTAGAACTGCATGCAAGCTCCAATTAATAAAGTACTTAGTAATGTATGATGATAAATAAGTATAATGAAAACAAATGGATTAGGTTCATCATTATTTCTGTTAATTAAGTTCATATACTATGTTACACATAAAGGATTTTGGAAAGATCTCATTAATTAATGGACATTCCTAGGAACAAGATAGTATTTAGCATTATAAACATTTTGGGAAACCCACCCCTGGTCAACATCAGCTTAAGAGCCATTTCCAAATAATAATAATAATAATAATAATAATAATAATAATAATAATAATAATAATAATAATAATAATAATAATAATAATAATAGTCACCACAATAATGTATTCAATAACACCTTATTATGTATTAATTGTTTTGAGATAATGAGAGAAAAAAGGGAGTATGTTTATTTGTTTTGTCTGTTCCCTAGTGTTGTTTGTAGGGGTGGGTCGGTGAGCATTGACCCAGAGCCTGTCTAGTTGAGAAGGACTCTCACAGCTCAGTGTCGGCTTTGGCAGTAGAGTGACCATTAGTGGAGGTAGGAGGATTCTGGGTCTTCACGACTTCTAGGGACTCACCATTCAGGCTTGGCTTCTCCTGGTTCTCAGGTGGGTTTAGAGGAGCCACAGACACCAGAGTGTTGCCCTGGTTTTCTTCATCGGCCATGTAGGAATCCTCTGCCTGGGGGAAAACAAATACCAAGCACTGTGTAAAGAATTTTTCTTAACTGGGCAACATGATAAATATGGGTATGTTTCAGTACATGTACAGTATTGTATTGCAATAATATGTCCACTATCTTCAGTGTCTTTTTAGAAGTTAAGAGCCTTGCACTTTATAAAATGAGTTTCAAAGCTTGAAATACATGTGTACCAATTTGACATGTATATAAAAAAGGAATTTGACATGTATATAATTTCCCATCCATCCATTTTCTGTGTCTTTTATCCTATTCAGGGTTGAGGAGCCTGATTACAGGGAACTATGTGCAAAAGGAAGGGGAAACCATGTACAGAGTACCAATGCAATACAGTGGGAAATATTTCACTTTGATAATGCATTCACTCTGATATCTGTGCTGAAAAAAAAAAACCACAGCAACTTTTCTTATGGTGTCAGATGCTCTGATATGGTGATGCTCTCTCGCCACTTAATCACAAGCCTTCTACAGGAAACATCGCTTTTACACCAAAATCCACTTGAAAATGCCTTCAATGCCTTCTGAATTATTATATAGACATTCTAATGAATTAACAAGTGTCACTCAAATTTTTTATGTCTTTGAGTACAGATATATTCAGTTAGAATCATTTAACGTTGATTACTGTGCACTCTAGACGTCTCTGCATGCCAGAGACACTGGCAATTGGTGATATGCTAGTGTGTCTAATTATCACAGTTTCTTTCAGTCATTCACACATGGCGTGAGATTTAAATGAAATTTTTGTACCCGATAAACATACAACACACACTGTGAAAGTGAAACATAGACCATTACTATGTTATATGGTTATTAGAGTGAAGAAAGGATTTGATTTATTGGAGTTAAAAGAAGATTTTTTGTTTCTGTGTTTCTGTGTCATTTGTACTTACTAGTTTCATGGCACTTTTCTTTGTGTGACAGTGGTTCTTCCAACCATATATTCCGATCATGAGAGTAGCGAGGATTAACCCAGTCACCAGTACGGGCACGAACACATTCGCCTGCGTAGTGGAATCCATGTTTGTTTGCTATTGCACACAAAATGACAAATGAATTAGCCACAGTTATTTATAGCAGTTTTAGAAATGTAATTAGTGATGCTTTGCTGTTGCTCGTAACAGTATACATGATCACAGATAGCTTTTATGCCGCTGTAAGTATGCCTTCAAGGCTAGAGCCTGCAGGAGGACTGTTAAAGCCGCTGAGTTGTACAGAAAGCTCATTAACCACCGTTCTGTTCTCTTTGTAGTTTCTCTTAAAGTTTAACACCAGGCACGAGGACTGGGCATGAAGCGCATCTAGAACCCATATTGCTTGCAAAACACTGGGCCTCATTTATCAAACTGGATATGAACAGCTTTATTCATAAGTTGTTATTACTGGTGTTTACACAAGAAATTTGATATTGAAGGAAATTCTATAAATTTGGAGAAACGTTTGGATTCGCAGTGTGCAGACTAACTTAAAATCACATCATTTACATGGATTTCTGCACTTTTGTATATAGAATATACTGTTAAGTTTGTTTATTTTTATAATATTTACAGCATTTAGCAGAAGTGTATTCTGTATTCTTTACCAAAAACATTTCCTCCTGCTAGGTCAGGGACTAAGAATATAATCAAGAACATTTGGTAAAAAACAGTTATTTTATATTATTGGCCTTAAAAAATAAAGTTAGCGAGCCAACAAACAAAAATTTAAATAAAACAAATAAAACAAATAAAACTAATCATTAGTCATGAGCCGTAACATACCTCCGGACTTTGTGCTTGCCGTTTATTATTAATATTATATATTAATAAATATCTTTATTAGCACAGTAGTGAGTCAAATTATATTCCACTTAATTTTTTTAGGTTTTACTCTTAGTTTAGTTTGGTTTGCACAAATATTTGACTAAAATATTGAGAAACGAGGCCCACTGTGTGCAAACGTGCTTGCATGAGAGTATAGGCTAGTTTGCCTCAGAAGATGTCTTTAAATTCTGAAAGAAAGAAAACAAGGACAAGAGTGAAAGCGAATTTGATGAGAGAAATGGATAAAGTAGGGATGGTTGCATGCAACAAGCTTATTCGGTGGGTTTGATATCAATATCGGGCCGCTGGGTGGAGAAAGTTCAACACGCAGCTCTTAATACAAAATAATACATATAATCCTCACCCCAGTGAATTCACACATCATGTAATTCTTCCTTCAAAGCTTCACATTGCACTAAAGCAGGGGTTATATGACGGCTGTATAATACTTGTCTCTCTATTGTCAGTATTGTCTTGGATTTGGCATTTGCTTCACATTCTTACCTGAGAAGATGAGGTTAAGATAACGTGTGTCTTTGCTTTGTAACTAGGAGAATTTTTCTCATTTTTACGCAGTTTTAGAGAAACGTAGTCATTGTTTTTTTTTTTAATTGTTGCTTCTTGATGGTTAATAATAATATGTAACACTATTAATATATTTTCAATTATATAACACCTTCATCATTGCTGCATACTGTATATGTGTATATATATATATATATATATATATATATATATATATATATATATATATATATATATATATATATATATACAATACATTGCTGCAATATATATAGTATAATCAATAATGTTTATCATTGCAAACATATTTACATGGTAGATGTTAAATTAATTTGTTTGCAGTTTTCAGTTATTGTTTTATGGTGCAAACAGTATAGTAATAAAGAACAGTGCTTTTTATTTTTTTTTTTGTATAGTAAGTCCAGTTTCGTTATTTAATATGGATTAGTTAATTTAATGTGGCAAAAAAATGTGGTATAAGGGAGAATATGATCCAGATTTGGATATTAGTGCTGACATGCCTCTGGAAGCGTTTATGAATCACTCCCTCATTTTGAAACCATAAGGGTCGAGGATTATAGGGCTAGTGGAGATAGATTAGCATTTTTTGTTTTTTTATCTCACTTATACTCCCAGGGCTATGATCAAGAAAATATGTCCTGAGAAACAGTATATTCTTAAGCCTGGATGAAAACACTGTGATCATTTCTAGAGCTTCAAATTGAATCCATTTTTGACACATATCCCTCTAGTCTTAAACTAGTCCAAACCCATTCCCTACTTTGAAATAATTGTGATTTGTGCTTGGATTATTACATATTCTGGACAATAATTATACGGACCCTGTCTCACTACACATTGGGATACTGATGACTTATTTAATGTTCAAGTTTTATGTCTCATATAAATTTGTTAGCTTAATCAAATGTGTTTTTATCATGGTACCTCCAGTAGGATCGTAGGCATGGTAGTGATTTTTTTTAATTCTTGGAAGCATAAAGCATAATTATTTTATGCTTTAATGCATAAAAGCCATTAGACTCATACAAACCATATTTAAAATGTTATATAAAAGTTAATATAAAAAGTTAAACATCGCTAAAGTAAGTAATCATTTGAAAGCTGGGAGGCTTTAAAAAATATCACATAATTTCCAAAGAACATAAAGTGCCATAGTAAAGTTTCTCTCAAACTCTAACTATCACTACCAGAGTGATGAACACCATTCTGGAAAAAGATAGTCCCTCATACTGGCTCTATATGTTGTTGTTAGGGAGAGCCAAAGAGACCAAAATGTCAGTTCGAACGTTCAAGTGTTCAACTGGGTAGAACCCAGTAGTATGTAGTATGAAAACTATAGCTTTTGGTTTTTATATCAGTTTCATTTTCCTCAATTCATACACTGGGGTCTCCTGTTCTGTGAATGTGGATAAGGTTCTCTTGGACTATTTCAGGATAGAAATGTATAATCATAGGATAAATTTAAGCAGACAGAACAACTGTGTATTGACTGTGACAGTCTTGACCTTGTATCGATCGCATTGACTTTTCAATCTAAGAGAACAAGTGGATCCAAACAACGGCAGGAAGATGCATCTTACAGCATAACAGACCATGAGTTTTTTTTTAGCTGGTCACCCTATGATGCATTGATACATTCATGCACCTTATGCGTTTTCTTTTTAATGTTTGACTAGGATAAGGATAACTTTGGTGGCACAGCCTGATATAGTCCTACCATCAGAATACTTTTGACCAGCCACCTTTCCTTTTCTTCTACAGTTACAGTACTTCCAGTTCTTGCTGAATAGTGCACACATTCCCTGTTTAAATAAAGGTTTCATTAGACTATTCAAACAGTTCACCCCTTTGTGTGAATTATCTTCTTTCCAAACATCTGTTTAATGTATGTTTGCCTGTAATGTGGTTCCTATGGCGAATGAAGTATGAGATACAATAATAGAAATTAGTGCTGATTCCTTTCTCTAGTAAGCAACTGTTACATTCCCATATGAGGAGCCTCTGGCAGTCTTCCACACGGACACAAGTGTGGCTTTCAAAGTGGTCAGCGGAAAGATCTATTTTTGAAACAGTAAAAAAACTCATAGTAGAACAGAGTGAAAGTTTTCCCATAGTATATTGGCCAAATTTGTCCTAAAAAGTAAGAGTTTACTCTCACCATCCCTACCAATAGAACAATGTATTTTTCAGATTCAACACCCTACTCCACAGACCTTCACTCCAGTTCCTGAATCTTGGTGGCCATAACCCACTAGGACTGAAATCACCTGTTCCTTCACTGGTTAAACAGTTAAAAGAAAATTTAGTACTGGCATGTGGAACAGGATCTCCATAGTTTGGCTCAAAATCACCACAAACTGCCCTGGGCCACATATTAATCTTTCCTAACTGAAGCTTCCTTCCCTGACAATGTGCAAGACATAGATAGAGACTACTGCAGCTGAAAATAACCCATGCTTACATCCATTTTAGCTGGCAAGAGATTAAAATGATTCATCTACTTCCTATTGCCTAACACTATGCTGCTGGTGATTAAAAGAAGTAACGCTGAGTTTATTTCAGTAATATATCACTACCTGAAATTATGTAGAGGGGTAGATACGGTCAGGACCATGCTGTTTATAGAAAATTAAGGACAACCTTCTTATTTAGGAATTCAGCTGTGCTTGTGGAATAACGGTGTGATATGAAGGCTTTCTTGTTTCTTTTAATAAGAGTGGGAACATTTGTCCAAAATGTGCAGTGTTCATAATCCTACTAGTTCACTATGCAGGAGCTATATTTTTTCCCCTTTATTCCTAAAATAACGACTGAGTAATTACAGTTCTGATTACACAACCATTTAGTAATCAATTAGAGCACTATATATATGTTGTAATTAAACAAAAACTACGTAGTGAGAATGGTTAAGAAAGAGAAACCCATGTGAGATTCTGAAATCTTTACCAGAATAATTAAATTCTTGTAATAAAAAAATCATTATACAATTTCAATTATTATACAATAAATTGGGGGGAGGGGGCTAGTTTTTTCTTTTAAATCAATCTTTTAAATGATCACTGAGTTAAATGATGAATCATACATTTCAAATATGAATCACTTTTTTGCATGTGATTTTAAACAACACAGTAAAACTCATTAGTACTGACTAAAGTTTTACTGTGTCGTTTAACATCACAAATGATATTGTGGACATATGATATTGTCAACAAAATGTAGATTTTTTTTTTCTATTTTTTAAATAAATAGAAATGAAAACAGTAATCTGACTTTCTGCTCCTCAGAGGAGATCTATATTATTCATTTCTAAAACATTTACATTTTAGACGGTGAGGTATTGGAATAGGTTATTGTATATTAGGTAGGAGATCTCCAGGAGGAAGGTTAGACTTAGCTATTAGGAATAAATGGTACTGTGATCAGTAATACATTTGTTGTTATTATAGGGGTTCTAGTTAGTTAGTAGTTCTACAGGAGAAATGTAAAACTCATGAACTTAAATAAATAGTTAATAGTGATTTATGACCTGCCAACATGACTACTGTTAGTAGGTAGTAAATCAAAATTAAAATGAGTAACTAACTAGTAGTTCTTAGTAAATAGGATTAAAATGTGTTAATGAAGAACAACTCATTAGTTCCTGTTTAGTTCCTGCATAGTTAACTATGATGTAAACAGCATTGTAAAGCGTTACTGTGTGATATTCACACAACTGGATGAAGATTACAGCTGGCCTTCAAAATGAATTGTTAAATGAAAGCATATTTTGCATTATATATATATATATATATATATATATATATATATATATATATATATATATATATATATATATACATACAGATTTTTGTTTTTTGCCGATTCATCTTTTTAAATTAATTTTAGAGTTATCAACAAACCAACCTGTAAGTTATTTCCGAAAGTGTAGGATGTTTCATTATCAGGGCTGTTGTGTGATTCTTCTGCCAATTCTTCTGCCGATTCTGTGGTGCTTTGTGATTCTGTCACAGCGGTGGACACAACAGAGTTTGATGTTGTTGCCGCAGAAGAAAATAGATCTGTAAAAGTTTGTTGAACATTGTTGTCTGGAAGTGCAGAATTGCTGATTGGAGGGTCAGAGTGATCAGTAGCTTGATTAGCTGTGAAAAGATATAATTGTTGTGATTATGAATAATGATATTAGAAAGTATCCTATATTATGATTAGCAATGAGCAAATGGAATTAATAATCCCAATCTTACTGTATGCTCTGAGACAAGACTAGACGACTTTATGTAAAAAAGGTACATAGAGGTGAAATAAACAGTATTTGCTCCATCTTTTCTAGATTTAATATACAGTTTTTCATTAAACTCAATTAAAAATTATATCCATAATTGCTGAACTAATGTTATGTATAGTATGTATGGTTTATTAAAATGCTCACACTACAATAATATGACTGAATTTTTATGAGCACAGTTAAATGGAAAGTGTATTTAGAAGAGATCTTACCATAAGCAAATGAGATACCTGTGGAGATTGGGGAATTTGTAACAGATGTATCTTCATTCAAAACCTTAGTGAAATCATTTGGATCTGTCCCCTTTGTTTGAATTGTAGGTCCTGCCAGTGTTGGGTCAGTCTGTCCCTGACAATCTAAACAGAAAATGTTGAATTTGTAAAGCTGAAACAAGGCAAAGTTTCCATTATAATATGCAAATGTTGCACAAATAATCACTAATGCATATAAGATTGTGATTGGAACATATAAAAAATGAGACGCATTATGGAATACAAAGCCTATAGGTCTATAACTTAAATGTTAAATCTTGCTTTTCAGTCTCACTTGAGTTTTTCCAGTTAACAAAAAGACAATTATGTACATTAGTGTATTAACATACTGTGTTGGTGATTTCCATATTAATGCAGATTTTTATTATTTAATTTATTCTGGAAACACATTGATTCTTTAATGAAACATTAGTTACTTTGCTTTTAATGTATATTAATGCTGAAGGTTATAGTTTTTTTGTGTTAACTGTTATATAAAGTAATCTCAGTTAAGTAAAACAATTCTGATTTATTTAAAATATTAATCAACCTTATTACTTGACTGCGGGAGATAATTACTACGATTAAATAGTTTTCATTAAATTAGCTCATCTTCCTTAACATAAGTGTCTCATAGGGGACAAGGGATGACCTCATCTTCTTTCTTGCAACACGATCTTTAAAATCTAACTCAAATAGAAATTTGGCACCACATGTAAAGGATTTGCAAACAAAGCAGGCTAACGAGCTGCAGCACTTCTAAAATGTCTCTATAGTGTTTCTTTCACAAGGGTGGCATGTTTACTTTGTGGTTGGGTGAAAGAAAACAATGTGCCATGTTTTTTTTTTTTTTGTTCAAGAACCCTCAGTAATGTGCAATGTGTAAGGCTAACATTTTCATCATGACCTGGGGAAATCAATGTTAGCCCAAAAAGGACATGACCTTTAGCTTTGCCAACCCCAATAAAGTTCCTTTGGGCAAGATTTTCCTGTTTAGCTCAAACTACAAGGGTGCATATAATGAAAAACTCAGAGTGGGACAGAAATTAGAATTGGGTTCATTTTTGTTTTTGTTTTTTTTTTTTCTAAAGAAATCTGGAGACTGGTTAAATGCTGAAAGACTGATATTAAATGAAATGAGGATTGTGTAGAATTACACACTTTTGTGACACCTGGTTGCAATAAAACAGATTCTCTTAACTAAGCCTTGTACATTGTCTTGGCAAGTTGATCACTAAAACATGAATGTAGTAAAGCTGTCATGTTTGTGATGACTGCATTGCTCTGGGATTATCCTGTTAGTTTTTTGTGATATATTTGCTGCATTTGTCAACATGAGAAACTGTAACAGAAGTCTAATATATTAAACCTTTTCCAAAATGAGGACATGAACGTTAAATATTAAAATAAGCTGCAGTGTAAATGTTTTCTATGATCCATATAATAATGAGGTCGAGATGTATCTAATAATTATTGATCAAATGATACAGATATGCAATGTATTCATCATTACTGTATGTGCAGTTCTGACACCGAGCCTTCTGAAAGGAAAAGCCTTGCTGAAGACATTCCTGACCACATTCCCTAATCCACAAACTCATTTTCACCTAAGCTTCAGAATGCTGACCAAGACACACTAAGGGTGGCTTGCCATTCTCTTACAAATATCAGTGAACATACCGCCACTACTATAGCTTTACAGATCTTAAAATCTTTACTGATCAAAATCAGTTAGGCTTACTAGATCCATATTAAGTGTGTTTATCAACCCAAACATCTATATAAATCTATGATTTGATGTAAAGTGAAAAAATTTAACCTTGCTGCTGGCCATGTTGATTGTATGACCTTAATTTTAGACCTCACATTGCAGTTGCCAAAACATCTTTAATAAACTATAGATCATACTTCAAGAATAAAAAAAATCGATAGGTTTAAAAAATTGAATGAACTTTCTCAGTATGTTTATCTACATGTACCCCTTGTATACAAATGAGGCCTCATTCTGGCATCTTGTTAAATATAACTCATGGAAAAATCACACTGTGCGATGCTGGCTGGACTAAACCTAATTCCTACTGTTTCTAACACAGCACACTAACTCATGTAGGCCAGATGCTGGCAAGTTTATTGAAGCTATAACTTTTTAAGAAAACTCTTGCTCAAACCTCTGACAAATGAGTGAGTGCTTCTTTTAACAGCACAGCATATGTCTTAGTATATCTTTGATGCATCAAATGTCATTAGCATGTCTACAAAATTTTAAGATATATACAATATATATACAGTGTGAAAAAAGATTTGGCAAATTAAAGGGAAAAAACAACATAAAGGGTCTTAGGATTTTGGAAGTTGCTACAGTATATTAGCTTTAATGTGCTTTGTCTTTGATTCTGTGGATCTCTGGACCTGTACTGGAGAGAAGAATATAATTTCTCCAAAAGATTTTCTCTCCTCTGTCAAACATGTCCAATGGGTTAACATCTGGTGACTATAAGGGCTATGTTCTTTACTGCTTATCTTTCAAATGATCACAGAGACCCTATCTCTGGAGACTAGGGGCACAAAGTGGAGGACAATCACACACACTCACACCAATTTACACTCACACCACAGACAATTTAGAGATGCCGATCAGCCTACAATATGTGTCCTTAGACTGGAAGAGGAAACCCAGAGGAAACCCCTGAAGCAAAGAGGGAACACAAGCCGGCGGTAGGAACCAAACCCCCAACCCCAGAGCTATGAGGTCATTGTACAAACCATGTCTCCAGCTAAAGGATATGATTAAATATTTTTATTTTTTAACAAATCATTCAGTAGGCATCACAATGCAGGTCAGGGTCATTGCCATCCTGGAAGACACCACTCCCATCAGGATATGTGATGATTCAGTTGTGTACTGTATTCACTTGTATAATGAAGAATATTTTATACCTTTCCTTCCAAGGGAAGAAGTGGTTTCAGAAAATGTTATGCACAGTACAAATGACCCTTCTGTTTTTCCTTTAATTTGGTACATCCTCTTGGTCAGTTGAATATTTGGGAAAAATTCCCTCCCAATTTGGGGTCTTTGTGTGGTCTTGTGAATGAAATAATCAAATTTCATTTATAAAACTTGGTCTCTAGCTTTCTAACCACACCCTGAGCGTAAAAGAGATGAACATACAAAGTAAGATAGAAACTAGCTGTGGTTCTCACACCAAAGTATAGTTTGTATATTGTATATTATCTAAAAGACTGAAAGGCATTATGTGCCCTAGAATGTCCAGACAAGATGTTTTGAATTAAAATTAAGCTTTTGTCATTTTATACATCACATAACCTCCTGATTTAAAATCTCCTGATTTTAAAAATCAGCTAACATCCCAAAAAGATCATTTTGCGAGTTCAAGTACAACTGTACTCACTATAGTGTGCATTATTCCATGTCTATTATGTGACATAATGACACTACGCAACAATATTCACTGTTCTTCAGAAGTCCTGAGAGATGTAACGTCTAAATGTGTTTTCCAGATTGGAAACAGCACACACAGGGAGTCAGTGTGATGATGAAAAATATACTCGTTCCATCCATCTTATTATATATCCCACAGAAGATGTGAGGAGGTCCCTTGAAAGTACCCAAACTATTCCCAGGAATTTACAGCAATCCCAGTAGAATTTAAAATAATGGCTGATATTAGCCAGACTTATCATCAAGTAGACAACCGAATGAAGACAACTCGGATTAAAAAACATGTACTCGGGCCTCAAAAAAATTCAGTTAAGCATATAGTTTAATTAGCCTTTCGAAAGAATACAAAGATTTAAACTACAGAATCTCACAGTAGGTGTAATATAGTTATAATTAAAAGTCTATTAATATAGTGATTAAAAAGTCAAGCCTAAGCCTTCAAACCACCAAATATATTTAAAAAGTCAAGCCATTTTAATGTACACTAAGCTGCTAAATCATAAATCTTTAAAGAATAATATGCTTTGAGATACATTTGCATGTGAATTCCTCATTTATAAATAATATTATATTAGTTATTAAGGCAACTACTTTTGCATACTCTCTCTCTCTTTCTCTCTCTCTCTCTCTCTCTCTCTCTCTCTCTCTCTCTCTCTCTCTCTCTCTCTCACACACACTCTCTTTCTCTCTTTCTATCTGTCATGAAATGTTTAAGATTGGCTTCTAATCACAATCTCTCTCTACCCACCATTCCTTTGGTGTCCAGTTTCAGTAGTCTAATTGTGAAAGCCAAACAAACAAATGACCTAGGCTAGAGAGGAATGAAAGGTCATGGTGAATCATTAGGAAGACTAGTCTTGTAATCAGCCCTATGTTTCACTCAGAACTAAACATGTGGCATCTGGCAGGGAGGGGTTTCTACATTGCGGCAGATGTGGAGGTCTCCATGGAGCTTTTCTCCTCCTTGTGTACTCTGCACTAAAATCCCGGTCTTGGCCCTAAGCCTAGGGCTCACACAGCTGCTCCACCCAGGATCTGAGAAAGAACATCAGCTTTCCTCATCCTTGCTGTCAACCCCGACTTCCAGATGTTTGTGCAGCAGTGTAGCAGCTTCCTTTTGTCCCATCAAGAACCACTGGTTTAAAATGCCAGCTCAAATTCAATAAAGTAAGGTGAAATTTATCTACATAGCTGCTTTTTGACTTTTTGAAATGTTGTCAACCCATTGGTTATTCTCTCCACCACAGACCTATTTATATACCTGGGCAGACTAACTGTGAAGATATGGAGTCTATACTCAAATTGTTTTTTAACAAAATAAAACAAGAGTAAAGGAATTACATTACCATTGGTCGAGAAATGTTATCTAAGCCCCTTGAGACCTCAAACAAGCTATGACATCAATGCTTTTAGTTATGCTCAGACCATGCCATGTGGGAGGACGCCGCATATTCCACCACAACCCCCTAAAATCAACCACCAAATACATTGTCTTTATACAGCACATGCAATTGTAAACCCTCAGACATGCAGATTTTAGTATTTTTTAGATTGTTGTGAAATGTTATGCAAAATACAAAGATTCGTTTAAGCATCTAGTATGAAATACAATATATATGGGTTTTTTTTTTCTTCAAAAATTTCAAAATTGTACCTCCAATCCTTTTTTCCCCCTTTCCTGTGGAGGACCTCATTTATAATTGAGATAAAGGCTTACTTTTGGTCAGAAAACTAGCCACAACCACCAACACCCCACACCCCATTTGCTCTTAACAACACACACTCATGTGCATGGTTTGCATCCAAGTTCTCGTTCTTTGACATATGCAACAGATTCATCTAGCCATCGGCTAACTGCGTATCTAAAACCTCGGTTTACTGCAAGCTGAATCTACACAATGCTTTTGGGAAAAGGCATAGCAGACAATTTGTGGGGCTTCAAGAAAACAAAGAAAAAACTGAGATTGGGGTTTGCACCCGTACTTTTGGCTAACCATAACAAATCCCTTGGGATCTTTAAAAATGGTGGTTATGGGGAAAGCAGCCATGAGAAAGCCTGGTGCTCTCAGAGGCAGGAAAAGGATGCAATCTTATGTTTTCAATTAGGGAACATTAGATCAAATAGCACCAGTGTTGCTTGCTCCACAGAAACTACCTGGGGCAATTACTACAGAACTTAAAGGGTCTTTATTTGTTTATTTCTCTTGCAAACATAATGCTTGTACAACATTGTTTAGTCAGCTTTCTTTATTAAAAAGCACAAGGCAGTCATTAAGAAGAAAAAATACAAATGTGATGACAAGCAAAGAAAAAATATATGTGATTAGTATATTCTTGTGCTTTTAATTTTCCTCAGAAAAACACATCATTTACTTGTTACATAAGCTAGTTGTAATGTTTTTTGGGATTAACTTAGGCAAATCTTTCCTAAATTTCCATAGCTGTGGAAGTTCTGCATCTGATGCAAGCACTAGACTCTGATGGTTTAAAATTTTTCATTGTTAGCAGAGTTGTGTGTATCTTTGGGCTAATTACCCTCTAATGTTTTGACTTAGGCCTTTGGATGTGTGTGTTGCCAGAATTTCTCATTCAAAATGAATGTGCTGTGTTGGAAGGAAGCATGTGTTCAGTTAAGTGCCTAGCAACTGTAAAATTGTATAACTATGCCAACAAAAAAGGGAACAAAGTATTACGAGAACAGCAATTACTGAGACACAAGAAATAAGTACAGATGCATGTTTTCTCTTACTACCACATGATGTTGTTACAGAAAAACACAAATTTATGATATGGGCTTTAATATCTGTGCCATGGTATTTCCAAATCTTTAGCAAACTAGGGTTAAGTTGTGTGTTCTGTATCAGTATTTGAAGTGATGCAATGTTCAATGTAGGGTGTGGTGTTTGTTTTAATATATAAAAATCCAGAACTCATTTATCAATCTTCCTTTTATCCAGAGCTCTACTACTACTACTACTACTACTACTGCTACTGCTACTACTACTGCTACTACTACTACTACTACTAATAATCTGATAATAATTAATAAGGTCTTCAGAAGCACATCGGCAGAGTGAGTGAGTGTGTGTACTGTACATGGAGCCCTGTGGTAGAGCGGTGTGTTCCCACCTTATGGTGGGTTCTCCCTGGATAGACTCAAGATCCACAACTTCCATACAGTGATTAGTGAAGGAAATTGAATAAATGAAGGAATGAACATGTCTGCTGGTGTGAATTCAACTTGCCATCACCTCTCATCCCTTGAGATAAAGCACAACACTAACGGGTATCTACTTCATTTTTACATAAATGTGCTACCACAGAATGTATGTGAAGTGAACTGTATTTTGCCAGAGCAGTTGAGACTCAAATGAATAGCTAAAGTCCATGAGAAAGTGAATGTCAATTTTTGGCTCATATTTATGTTGGCTAGGGACTTCACTGTCTGTCAGATAGAATGCTCCAGATGCGAGTGATATGAGGCAGCATAATGATCTCGCTGCTCCTCATGGGATGGATTTTATATTGAAATTTGCCATATGTCTTGCTTTCATTATTGTAAGGTGACAATAATGTCCATGGACACTTGCATCCAAGGACTTCCCTTTCATTTGTGCCAAGATTTTGTGCATTTGTGTGGCAAAAAGCATGTGAAATTTAGCATCTGCTCTTCAGTGAATAGCTGAACGGTATTGGTGGGGGCTGTAAAAATGTCAGTTAGGACTAATCTCTATTTTCCCAATCCTAATCTGGCTAATAAACTTCAGGAAAGCTGGTTGCTTGGGTGTGGATTAAGTGCTGTGCTTCTCCATGTTTTCCAGACTGGCCCAGCTGTTGCCAAGGGTGTTGTGTGTGTAATTGGCGCTCTGGACTGGGCCTTTTCCACATGTGTTGCAATAACAACATTAGCAATGGAAACATGCTACTTCCTGATCATACTGGGTGTGGGTATTATCTTCAGAAACCAACTAGGAAAAAATAATAAATTAACCAAAACTAAATATACAATGAAAAAACAAACTAACACAACCAAACAAAAAAGTAACATCATATTTTCTCCAAGCAGTGATTATTAGAAACCCTTTTTTATAGAAACTCTGACGACCACTACTCTGCCACCTGACTGAGAAAACTGAGGTTCAGGTTCTATTCCAGTCCATGACAAAATTAACTATTGAATAATTGTATTGATGCAAGAGTGAGAAGAATTGCATCTGTTGATTTTAAACAAATTTAGAGACATAGAGCCATTATTAATGCCTCTCTAATACAGGTTATTAAACAGTCAATAGAGAAATTTAAACTTAAAGAATAGTTCTGCCTTTATTTTTTATTAGCTAATTCAGCAGTGGACCGGACTGCCCCATATTCTCCTGCCATCATCTTTAGGATGTATGCAAACTTTGATGAACCTGATTTCTGTCATGACCTTCCAGAAATACTTCCAGGAACTGCTCTTTTAAGACCTATAAGTTCACCCACGTAGGATACACCGATCAGAGATTAAAGTTTAGTAGATATAATCAAATATGGCAAATATTGCACTTTTGATGGAAAATCAGTTTAAAGAAATGACTACAGATCTTTGAAGTTGAGCCAAGTTAACTAATTTAATGATCTTTCCATGTTTCACTGGAAAGTGAATATTGAAAACCCCCAAGCAGCTTCCCTCACATTAGTGCCAATTGGAAACCACTGCCAACAATGTAACACACTGGTGTGAATGACTGTATGTGTTGAGATAAAGGCTGTGGTTCGAGCAAGGGAGGGGCAGTTCAACATTTTTTTGATGTTTAATTCACTGGTAAACTCTAACAGTTTAAAAATTCATTAGGTTTAGTGCTATGGACTAAACACATTTAGCACCTCCTTCTTTTTATTTTGTTATCTTTAAATGACAGAACATGTATGACCTAAATATGAACTCTGAATGAGCCAGATTTGGTAGTTTCATTTCCTTTTTAACATGAACATCAAATTGGTGCATGCTTTGTAAGCGTGTGTGTGTGTGTGTGTGTGTGTGTGAGTGTGAGTGTGTGTGTGTGTGTCCTACTTCAACCCATTGTAGTGAGTGTTTTCCTCACTAATGTCAGTGTAGTGTTGTGGTTCCATGAACCTGTTGTTGCCAGGTCTACTTTTCTGATAAAGGTTACTTCAATCTTTCACCAAGCTTCAAGAGGCAGTTACGAGAAAAACTTAGAAAAGAAAAAAAAAACTAACTTGGGCTCCCACATGTAGAGTAGCATCCAAGTCAGACCTCACCCTGCAATTACCAGTAGCACTGCTAGCTCTCCTGTTCTCACCTTCAGTAGGAATAAAAAAGCATGCCTTATATTAAATGTAAGTGACACTTAGTCTAATTGAATCAATCAATCAACCGACATGCATTGCAAAACAAACACACAACCTCGTCCATCACAGCGACCGGTAAGGTAAACACTCATTTCCTTTGGATGAGCTTAAAGTAAACACAAGAATGGCCGCATTCATTGTGCAGCAAAAACAAAGACACTAAGAAGTCATTCTTCTGAAATGGCTTGCTAATATGAGTAGAAAATGGCTGCTTACTGCCCGCTGCCTTCTATATTTCCATCATACACACACACCTTTTTCTACACATGCGCCTGTCCGGCTCCACCCAGTCCACGAGTAGGATAAACTCCATAATTATGTTCAACGGCAAGTTTCCACTCTGATCCAGCCCTCTTTGTTTCAACTTCCCGCTACTTTTTTAAACCAGCCTCCTCCTGTAAAATATTTTCAAGCTACTTCCTTTCCATAACGAATGTACATTTTACAACCTTATATGAAGTTATAGACCATCCTAGTGAAATTGAATCAATATGTCTTGTCATTTATTATTTTGAGTTTTTAACAACTATTCTGCCTTAATTCAGCTATTCTGATCATTTTTGTTTAAATGGGGGGTTGAGTTAAAATGTTTGTAAAACTATGGTTGTAAATGATCTCAAAATAGAGAAATAATTAGAAAATACCTTGATCAGGGACTGGTCCCAAAGTTAGCATGTGAGAATATTAATTATTTAAAACAACAACAACAACAACAACAACAACAAAAAAACATTAATTATCAGTATCTACTAAAGAGTTTGGCAAGTACTTACTGTGGAATAGCAGAACATAGAAGACTAAAGTTAGAGCCATCCTTGTGCACATCTCATTCATTTTCCTCATGGCCATCCTTTCTGTGAGCATGCTGCAGTGTGTGTGTGTGTGTGTGTGTGTGTGTGTGTGTGTGAGAGAGAGTGTATGTTAGAGCGCTGGTGGAGAGCTTAGGGGTTTCCTGTGACTAAGTTTGTTCTGTGCAGGACACACTGGCAGGATAAAGCATGGTTTGTGCTCTGGTGGTTTTATATGGCCCCACTACTACACCACTCCACCCCCACCACCCCTTCTCTCTTTCTCTCATGTTCTCTCATGCTCCACACCCACTTTTTCACTGGCTTGTGTAAGTTCTCCCCGTCCCCCTCTCTGTAAACAAGCACAACCGCCACCGTATTTTTGAGATTTTACAATAAAGAGGTGCATGTCTGTAAGTGTGGTTTGTGTTGAAATGTGAAACAGACCTTTTTCTTTCTTATTTGGTGCCATATTTGAGCTGTGGCATGAAACATATCATCATACGATCATTATCACCTTACCTTCTCACCACACCCTAAATCTGTATAGACCTTAAATTGACTCACAAAGGATAATAGAATTTAAACAGTCATTTTTCAGCTATGTTGTCAAAATATCTGCATGCCATATACTTGTTAGAATTATATTGTTCATATCCAGAATATATTTTTATTATTTTAATGTGTGAGAAGCAGAGACGTGTAGGAATTCAAACTCTTCTGTGATGCATTTTAATACCATTTTTCATCTTTAACCCTTTAACACCAGAATGCAAAATGTGTATTCCAATTAGTCATCGTAAACCTCTGTTGGTTTCCGCCAACACAGGAAAGGGATTTTTCACATGAAGTGTGTGTGTGTGTGTGTGTGTGTGTGTGTGTGTGTGTGTGTGTGTGTGTGTGTGTGTGTGTGTGTGTGTGTGTGTGTGTCTCAGGCTAGCGAGCATCTGGAAGCAGGGCTGTGCTTTATGTTTTCTTGGGGACTACTCACAAAATGGCTTGTTAAACACTTTGGCCAGATGGGTGCAATGGGAGCCCAGAGCAAAGCACATGAATCTCCAATAATGCTCATTTTCTTTCCTCATTTGTTTTATAGAAGGCCACAATAACCAGACCCTCCTACCTATGCGGAAGCTTGTAAGTGCAAATTAAAATTTACATCAAGTTATTCATCTGGACAACACTGATTACATGACAGAAAACCTTTCCAGGGTGTCATTTCTCCATCCAGAAACTTGCTCAAAGAAGTCATAATTATCTAAAGTACAGTAAAGCAGTATTGTCCCATTTGAGTTATGATAAACCCAGTAAACAATGAGAATTTAAATGTCTGAGGACTAAAGGACATAATTTGCTGCTTGTTAGAGTCACTGCTGTTGTTTTATCTTGCTTATCTACTTAATACAATGTTGAAATATGTATGGTAAATTATATGTGTATATGAGTGATATGAATAGAACCCATGAGTAGAGATGTCACATAGAGCTTTTCTAGTCATGCAGCTCTATAGACCAATAACTTAGAGAGGCAGAAGCATTTGCTTGTCACGTATATATTACAGCACAGTGAAATTCTTTCTTTGCATATCCCAACGTTGGAGGTTGGGGTCAGAGCACAGGTTCATGGAACAGGGAGGGTTAAGGGTCTTGCCGAAGAGCTCAACAGTGGCAGCTTGGCAGTACTGGCTTGAAACCCAATTCTCTGACCAACAATACAGAGCCTTAACCACTTGAGCCACCACTACCTCATGACATGAGGTGGAGCATAGCTTTTAACCTACCAGTGCAATTCATGTTCCCTTACATACTGTTCTGAGGGACAGTATAAAATCCATGGATGTCACTTTACGCATATTCTCTAATGCTCTGTGGTGCTGTAATATGTGAAATTCCCTCTGGGATGAATTAAGTAATCTCATTGGTAGGTCATGTTATCTAGCATTGAGAGACACTTGGTAAACAATGCAAACAGGCAGCTCAACTATGCAGCTCAATAGAGCGGTACAGAATAAAACTGTCTGATCTATCTATCTATCTATCTATCTATCTATCTATCTATCTATCTATCTATCTATCTATCTATCTATCTATCTATCTATCTATCTATCTATCTATCTATCTATCTATCTATCTAACTAACTAATTGAATCGTGGTATCCATTTGTAGGTCACCTTTTCTGCATCTCAGTCACGTTACTGCAAAATATATATATTCTGATGTATAGTATAAAACTTTGTTTTGCTTCCAAGACAGTCACAAATGAATATGTGTATAGAATTCCAGTAAAACCTTTTTTTAGTGCCAGATGCATGAACAACATTCTTGTTCATGATTTGTAATATGCCTTTGGGCACTACTTCACACAAAATTAATTTTATAAAAAAATGAATGTATCGTTTGTCTAAATGGGCAGATGGTAATAGCAGCCTTTAGCTTTGGGAAGATTTTGTCCTGTTTGTGGGAGGGAAATTGGAATTGCCCTGGCACACTATCATCTCTTATTTGAGACCAGTTCTACAGCATTACGTTAATGAATGTTATTTTGTCAGTTTGTTTACACACTAAATCATACATGTGCACACAGACAGCCACACACACACACATGCACACATGCATGCAGGACTGCACACACACATATTTACTCACATCATAGTTATATAAGATAACTGAAACTTTTTTGTAATTCAAGGAAAAACCCAATAAATAAAAAAGCATTATCATTGAAGGGTCTGCACAATCACTGTGTGGACATTTGATTCCACAAATAATTGAATACATGCACACACATGGTTTTAATTGCCACTGAAACAGAATATTGTATTTCAGAGGGAAGTTCAGTGATTTTGGTGATGTTTTTTCATGATCTCATGATCTATTATATAATACACAATCTGTATCTTACAGTGTGCATTGCTGTTTCAGAATAAGTGTTTTTTTTATTCCCTTTTGCATAAGAGCAGCTTGAGACTTCTCTAAACTCCAGCAGGGAAGAGGAGGGTGGGGCAGACACATGGAGGTTTGTTTGTAGATGCACTCCCACTAAACTTCTGTACATCTGTTCAACTTTCATAATTCAGGATTACATATTTGATCTTAGAACAGGGATGTGCTGTTTGTAGCATGAAAAATCCCTGAAGCAGCATTATAGAGTGTAGTTAATCTCTGAACCTTTTGGGAACATGGGATTTTAGGTTTTGTTTTGGTGATGGGTCTTGTAAATACTGCAGTGCTTTGTGTACATGTTTCTACTAGCAACTTGAAACCATCCTACATAAAAGCGCTTTAATAATTTCAACAATAATGAATAGCGAATGCTCAGTTGTAAATCTTTAATAGGCAGTTACAGGCTTGCCACACACATGAACAATGACTGAAACATTGTTATATTGCCAGAGTTTGGCAATCTAGATCTTATAAACAGCAGCACTACCATACACTCTGGGGGTAAGAATACACCTTGAATGGAACCCTCATCCAGTTCAGTACACTTTGTGAACTCGCTTTTCAATATCATATTTTTGTGGTCAGAGGGAGGAAAACAGTGAACCTAGAGAAACTCACATTAACACTGAGAAAGCACGAGGAACACAAATCGTATGCAGAGTCCAGAATCGGGAGAAAAAGTCGCTCAGAGAAATGGTGAACCTGGAGATGTGAGGTGGCATCACTGACCACCTACTGCCATCACCAATTAAAAATCAGGATAGTGTGCAATAAACAGTCAACTTCGACATCACCACAATACTACTGTATGCTTATAAGCTGCCAGCCTCACAACACTGATCCTCACCTCCAGCTACCAACAGTGATTAAACCTTGCAAGGTTCTCTGTTCACTTTAATCCGCAAGCATGGCTCGGCTTGACCTTCCAGCCTCTTTTCCTCCAACAGTATATTCTTACACCATGACCTGGAGTGTACTTTGTACTAGCATGCGGATATTATTGACAGAATCTACAAAACACTTCATATAAGAACGTTTGACAAATGCTGTATTGAGTACTGTATTGAAAGGAAGAATGCCAGTAAATACACTCCATAGTCAGAGAACTGATTAAAGGTTGGAGGTGTAATTGAAGGAAAATTATGCAGCACGCAGTCATTAGAGTTTGGCCAGGGTTCAAGTTAAATGAATGTCATGCAAAACCGTGTGAGGAAGAAGTGCCAGGAAGCGCCTAATGCTCAATATGTAACCCACCCTAAATGCCACCACACTTAGTTCCGAGTATTCATCATCTGTGCGTGCTTTAAAAAACCCTATGTGTAGTCTTCTGTTATTTATACTAATCACAGAACAATGTGTGTTTGGGCAGAGGAACTCACACACACACACACACACACACACACACACACACACACACACACACACACACACACACACACACACACACACACACACACACACACACACACACACACACACACACACACACACACACACAGAGAGAGAGAGAAGAGAGTGTGCCAAAAGTGGGATACTTCCTGTTACACACAGAAACAGCTCAGCTTGTCCTCTCCTTGGAAAAAAAATAACAAAGATTTTTTTTTACAAAACTCATAAAGGAAGGAAAAGAGTAATAGAAAGAAGAAGGAGCAGGGTGCACAGCTGCATTTCGGAATTTGATTAGTCAAAATTCAATTCATTAAAATTTTATAGCACTTTTAACAATGATAATTATCACAAAACAGTTTTAAAGAAGCATCTACATTTTCTATCAGAGGTAATAAAGTAAGGAAAAACTCCCTGAGATGACATTAAGTAGAAACATTCAAGAGGAACCAGACTCCAGTGACATCAGGTAGTGTGATTATAAATAATTTCCCTTCTATAACTATGCACTATATGCTAAAAATGTGCAATTCCATAAGCAGGAGATTCATTCTAGTTTTAACATGAAATCTATTTTGTCAATTTTTCACTGACGTACACTTGAGTGCAAAAGTGTTAATGGTCCAAATCCTTCTTCATGATTTGTGAGTGTCACTGTATCTTTAGGCTGTCCGTGTGAGGCCGACCTCAGCAGCAGTGAGTGTTTCCAACTCCAATCAGAAGTAGGGCATTTGGATGGATCAGGCAGGCCCGGAGAACAGAAGGGGTCAGGATCACTGGCCTATCAGGAGTAGCATGTGTGACTAGAGACAGAGACAGAGAGAGAGAGAGAGAGAGAGAGAGAGAGAGAGAGAGAGAGAGAGAGAGAGAGAGAGAGTGATGTTTAGTGTCGTATAATGCTTAAGGATAGTGTACATTGTGTGCGGAGTGAAAGCAGGGACTGCAGCAAAACTAGCTATGACAGTATAAATAAATGTCAAAGCTAGTAAGTAACACAGACACAAGGGCGTCCTGACACATGCTCTTCGTGTAGTAATTGTAGGCATGATTAATTATTTTGTGAATGAATGTTGCGTGTTGGTATTGTGATATTATTTATTCTCTCCATGCTGATTCTTATTATTTTTGACTGTATTCTGTACCACAGAATAATGTACTGAACCCAAAATTAGTCCCACCATAAGATACACGTTGTATCAGCCAAGCCTCAACAAATATGCTATAGCATAACATGTCTGTATTTCTCTGTCAGAAGATCTTCTGCAAAAAAGAAATTAATCTTCATTGAAATTCCGGTCTCCTGATTGATCCTCTATGTACTCCTCTATCCTCTATGTACTCTATGTACTGCTGAATATCGTATTGTAAGGCTTCATTTTGTAATAGATTGGTGAGAAGCAACACAGAAGGGCAGAAAAGATGATCACAAAGCTTTTCTCATTTTTGACATTTACATATGGCATTTGGCAGATGCCCTTATCCAGAGTGACTTACAGAAGTGTTTTGAAGTCTATTCGTAAAATCATTCTGATACTGATTCACTAGGTCATGGACTATGAGTTATATTAATGTAAAAAGCTCTGTTCATATGAAAACACAATGCAAGATTTTTTAATAACAAGATCATTTTCTCTAGCTTAATTATGTCACACAGCTTTTCTTTACTTTGCCCCTTTTCCCCCACAGATTGCCAGTGATTGTCATTATAGATAACAGAAACTCCAGTGATAGTAAATCCGCAATTCAAAGGAGTTTCAGAAAGACTTCTAAAGATTCCCTTATGATGACTTTTATTTTAAAAAAAAACACCAATGTCACTTTCACTGTCTATACAAAATCATATTTATCAGGCCTCCTTCTTTCCTTCCCACAACCCTTATTGTCTGCAGTCTGTTCCAGAGTCGATACAGATGTTTCACTTTAGCAGCTGTCTCAAGTGGGAAAAACTCTGAATGCTAATAAACCGAACCCCACCACACCCTACACAGCACATACTGTAACCCCAAAAGTCTAAGAGACAAAATATACCTCATATTGAACAAAGTTCTGAACCATTATGACCCCAAGAGCATAAAACATACTGAAATGAGCAAACATAAACCTTACAAATGCACAGGCATGAATAGGAAGTACAGATAAGAATATAATTGAAAATGCAATGATGAACGAAAAGCAGAGCTCATCCAGTGAGGTGATCTGAATTTCAGAAAAACATTTTTCAGCGGTTTAATATTTTGTGTGCTTTTAGGAAGCAGGCATCAGAAGTGGGATGTCATTGTTGATCTAACTAGTTCAAAACATGATCATGATTTCCATTCAATCACGCACACACAGTCAACATGATTCGTTTTAGTACTTTTTTTCCTTTCGAAAATTTAATATGAATGCTTTTCTCCACGTTTTGACAAACAATCCAGAACCAAGGTTCAGTATGGTTCTAGTTACAAGGCTTGGCAGATATTCCTCACAGATACAGGATATAACAAGATTTAGAATCCTATCTAAGATTAACATAAACTACAGAGCATGTCCGAGAGCAAGACGATTTGGCACCATGCTAGCATATTACTGCAATGTAAATAACACCTTACTTTACACAAATAATCTGCTTTACAGCTAGTAATTGGCAGGTAATGTCAATTTGTTTAGACAAACTGTCCAGAGTTCACATGCACACACAGAAACAGTGTATCTAGGTTATAGCTCCCTCTATTGAAAAATGTGTATCATTGTGTGGACTAATCCTGAATGATGTACAGTATCTCAATAAATACAGTGCTCACATTGATCTTTGCTCATATTTGCTCATATTTAACTCCTGAATCTCTTAAAATCAAACAATTAGGTCAAAATATTGATGTATTTTGTTTTTGACTGTATACAGTTGTAGAAAGGACATTATTTATAATCACACTCGCTTGTGTCACACAGATATGGATGGGATCTGATTCCTTCAGAATCTGGTTCCTCTCAAGATTTCTTGCTCATATCGTCTCTCTCATAGAGAGCCTCTTTCTTATTACTGTATATATATACTGTATACTGGACTACAGATTAGAAGGTTGTAAGTTCAAATCCCTGGTCCACCAAACTGCCTCTGATGGGCCCCTGAGCAAGGCTCTTAAATCTCCATTAATTACTTGTATAAAATTAGTTTAAATGTAAGAGGCTCTGGATAAGGTTGTCTGCCAAATGCTGTAAATGTAATTTTTATCTTAAATCTTTATTTTGAATTTTTATGATTCTGTAAACCTGCTTCTTAGACAATAAAATACAAATGCTTCAAATGCTGCTAAAAAAATGAAAACCAAAATGAAACAAAGGTGAAAATGGCACAGAAACAATAACGGTTTTTCCACCCGATGTATTTATTCTTTTAGTGCACAGTGTAGAGTCCAACTGTGGGTACTCACCTAGGCCAGGTTGTCTAAAACAGATTGTCATATGAACACATTGGAAAAACAATTCATTAATGGAACAGAATAATGGATGAATAACATTTATGAATTTTTTATAATCTTAATATATGCTTAATTTTAGAGACAATAGTCTGTTGTTTTTCTTTGGCATTTGTTCTCAAAGAATCAGTTCTTTTTATGGATTAAAAAAAAAATGGATCGTATTATATTCACAAGAAGATTTCTTACCTTAAAAGAAAAGAAGGCAATTTTTTTCCTCGGTATATTTTAACTTGGAAGAAAGCATGCAGGGTCATCAGTGCTGCAGAACTGTGGGAGCAGATGAAGGATAAAGAATTGCTCAGTGACCCAAAGCTCACAGTGCACAGTTTTGCACTCCTCAAATCAGTAGACTAGAGCTTTTACCAGTGAATACAGTAAGTACAGCCAATCAGTACAGTAACATAATTCAGTTGAAATCATTTCAGTGTTATTGTCTGATATTATTTCAATTTTACAGCATTTTGGATATAGTCCTCTAATAACTAAGCTCCTGAGATGAAACAAGGAAGAAACTTTGAAAGAAAAACCGTAACCAAAAGAGAACTCTAAGGCTGGATATCAATTCTAAATAATCAGATCTGTAGACGTGTAGAAGGCAAACATTACAGTGTTGAAATGTGGCTCTGTATAATCATGAGAACTAGACGTGTCAGAATGAGTACAGGACCCAGACCTTATCACATTACCATGGTGTTCTCACTCTTGGAGACACCACTAGATGGAACTCTAAGACCTGTTTGAAGAGATGAGCACAATTCTGGCACAAGACTCTGGTCAGAACTGGACGATTAGGCAGCATGGTGCTACAAAGGCTCCTTCTCGTGGATGGACTGGGAATGTTTCTTTTATAAGAAGAAACACCACAGACAATAGTGGACACAGATCAAATAGAATCATGTCAAAACTCCCCCAAATTCAAGCCTATTACATTCAATATACCAAAATAGTCTGGATACATGTTTAGATGGATGACTGCTTGTGGAAGACAAAGCAATTCTGATGTTGCCAATCTCTCTCTCTCTCTCTCTCTCTCTCTCTCTCTCTCTCTCTCTCTCTCTCTCTCTCTCTCTCTCTCTCTCTCTCTCTCTCTCTTCTCTATCCTTAGTGAGGTACTGTGTGTGAACAGCTGTATTTCAATGTGCATGTGACTTGAGGTGTGTGTGTATATGTCTGTCTCATTGTAGTGGACTGCCTCCGAAGTATTTGTTCTGGGCTTGGGCAAAGACTCTGGGTCCAGCACATTAAATATTCATCCAGCTGCAACCCTTAAGCCTTTAATAATTCTCAGAGTAGTGTCTTGAAAGCAAGGCCTTACTACCCTAGACACGTTCCCGCTTGGACAATGATTTCAGACAGTGCAGACAGTGAGACTGAGAAAGAGAAAGTGAGAGAGCGACTGCAGAAAACAGATGGTCTGTATTTAGAAGAGCGGAAATGACATGCACATGGGAACAGAGGGGCACGAAACAACCTGTGTTTAGTAAAACTGACATTTTTTCAACGCTAATGGCTGGTCCATGAGCCTAGTGGTAAAATTTGCTAGGATTTCTTTTAAGATGTAATCATGTTGTTAAGCTATTAAAATACGCAAGGTCCAGTGATAACGAGTATGAGTACGAGTATAAGCTAACGAGTATGAGAAGTAATTCTAATCTATTTGATAAACGAATTTAAAATACAGTTAATGTTATTTAAATACAGATACTGTCTTGGGTATGTAGTGTTATTTCCCCCCCCTGTATTTTTGTATATCTAAAATATTCCACATTATGAGATTCTGGTACATTTTTGAGCACTCACTCAGACTAAATATTATCTGTAGATGAATTCTTTGCAATCATCAAATCCTATCATGAACAATGCAAAAATATCCAAATTCCAGGACTCATCAGGAAGGATGTACAGACTGACGGACTGACTCAGATTTATCCAGACTGTTAACATGGTGTTGCTAAAGTTTAATTAATAAAACATCTTGGGATGTGCTGTTATAGGAGAATAATCAACAACAAGATGTGATTACTGAACTGAAGTGGATTACACAACAGCAGATTTCCAGTAATTAAATTAAATGCACATACTTCTTTTTTTTTATTAGTTTATAGTTTTTCAGTGTAAGCAAGGCCCAGTACTTAGAACTTTTATAAATGATTGTTGCCTTAGCTGTTTTTCAATTTTGTAAGACAACTTCTTACATGGAAAAAGGTTATTTCTGCTTCTGAATATCAGCATGAGTTTTAATATGTTTATTATGAGGTTTAGATTATTCAGTTTAGTTCAATTTATTTGTATAGTGGTTTTACCATTCCACATTGTCTCAAAGGAGCTTTACATAGAAGTATAAAAACAGAAGTTTAAAATTAAATGGATATTTATCTCTAACTTCTATCCATAATGAGAAAGCCTGAGGTGATGATGGCAAGTAAAAACTCCCTGAGATGATATGAGGAACAAACCTTAAGATGAAAAAGACTCAGAAGGGAACCTCATCCTCATTTGGGTGACACTGGACAGTAAATAATATAAATCTAAATAATTTCCTTTCCCAACAGTTTATATTTAAGGTGGAATTAAGCAACCCTGGTCAGTGCTTATGTCTTATATAACCTCCTGTAAAATATTAGAAGAGCACATTAATATAAACATACAATTCTCCTTTTAGCCAAATACTGTTCGATCTCCTGTTATAGGAAAACACTTTGACAGAAAATTCATTCAAATGCGGTTTCAAATATTTTACACAATTTCAAATATTTTACACAAAACATACTTCATTGTTATCATTAACTTTTACTAGCTAGCGAGCGAGTTGTAAGCTAACAGGAAACCTAGCAATGTAGTTCTTGGCAACACAGAGGAGAAAACTATAACATCTGGTTAACATCTCTGGTACAGCAATACTTTTTAGATCTACACTCACTGAATACTTTATTAAAAATGCTACACTAATAATGGCTAGGGCCTCAATTTGCTCTCAAACAGCCTGAATTCTTTATGGTATGGATTCTGTAAAAAAAAAGATGGTATGGATTCTGAAAAAAAAAAAGTCCTTTTGGAGTCCGCTCCATGTTAACATAATTGCATCATGGAATTTTCTACAGATGTTTCAGGTGCACTTTATGGTGTGAGTCATCTGGTCTACCGCATCCCAAAGGTGTACTCTTGGATGTAGATCTGGTAAAGCTACTGAGAATGTTACTGAAGAACAACAAATTCATTGTGATGTTCATGAAACCAGTTTGAGAATAATTTTTCTATGTGACATGGTGCACAATATAATGCTGGACGTAGCCATTAGAAAATGCCTAAATTGTGGCCATGAAGAGATGCACATAGTCAGCAACTCAAAGAACACTGTGGCAATCAAGCAACGATGGATTGGAATTAACAGACCCAAACTGTGCCAAGATATCTCAGATCCTTTCACCACCTCCATCAGCCTGGACTGTTTACACAAGACAGGTTGAATCCATGGATTTATGCCATTGGCAGCAAATTGTGACCGTGCCATCTGTGTGCTTCAGCAGAAATCACGATTCATCAGCCCATGCTATGTTTTTGAAGTTTTTGACTGTCCAGTTTGGGTGAGTCTGTGCCCACTGCAGCCTCAGCTTTTTTGTTTTTGGCTGGCAGAAGTGAAACTCAACATCTTCTTCTACTGTCCGCAGCAAAATTTGAAGTGTTTGCTGATTGTACAGAGTGGATATCTGAGTTACTGTACCCTTTCTGTCAGCTTGAAACAGTCTGGCCATTGGACAGTTGAACCTCTCATCATCAAGGCATTTCCATCCAAAGACCTGCTGCTTACTGGAGTTTTTTTCTTTATTGCCCCATTCTGAGTAAACACTAGAGACTGTTATGTGAAAATCCCTGGAGATCAGTAGTTATAGGAATACTCAAACCTATGCCACAGTCAAAATCACTGAGATCACATTTTCTAGCCATTCTGATGGTTGGTGTGAACATTACCTAAAATGTCTCTCTGTCCCTGCATGATTTTATGCATTTTGCCACTGCCACATGATTGGTTAATTAGATAAATGCATCAATGTGCAAGTGGATAGGTATTCATACATCTTAGAACATCTTAAGTATATAAGTAATAAGTAAATATAATTTTTTGCTAGTCTTTCAGTTTCCGTAATTCATGCTTTGAAACATTAACCCATTTATTTTTATGTATTAAAATGCATTTAATAATGTTGTTGTCTGTCCCTACCACTGGACATCTTTCCTACACCATAATTTAGTGTTAGCCTTAAAACCTATCATATAGTCAAATTAATCAAGTATGTCATGAATTAAAATTATTATTATTATTATTATTATTATTATTATTATTATTATTATTATTATTATTATTATTATTATTATTATTATTATTATTATTAATAATTATTATTATTATAAATCTCTTTGCCATTTAAGCAATTTAGCTGAAGATACTTTAATACACTGTGATCTGTAGACAAAGGATCAGTTGAGTATTACAACACAAAATGGCTTATAGCGTTCCACTGATATGCAATCAGCAGTACAACTTAAACTGATTGCTATCCAAGTCCTCTGATTCAAGCCATGCTAAACCCTTTCCTCCGGCTTCCTCTCTGTGACAAAGAGCAGCGATGGAGAAGGTGATCTGCTGCTGCTTCAGAAAACAATGCATGCAGTCCGATACGAGCCAATCATTTTCATCATCTGCCAGGGAGGAACACAAGCATCAGCAAATCCGAGAAAGCTAAACACAATTCCATCTGCTTTGTTGAGGAAGGTGTGTGTAAACATCTGCATATATAAATGATATGTGATGACATTTGGAGGCACATGGCAGGCGTTTGCTGAGCTGTCTGTTTGCACATGTGCAGGAGTGAGCAATTCCCCAAACTAGCTGTAGTAGGAATGGATATAAACTGAATCCGTGAGCATTTGAATGTGTCACACTGGGATGAATCTACTGTATGCTACAATTCAAAAGGTAGCTCAGATGAACAAAGAGCACTGGACCATGCAAATGCCTCAGTCATTGTCAGACTCTACACTGATAGAACATACAGTACACACACACACAAATGAAAGGTTGCAAGTAGGCTTATTGACCTGTGTTGTTTAATAGCATTGGATTGAATGACATCTCTAATGATGTGGGCAGATATAGACCTGCTGTAGGACAAAGGGAAAGTAGAATACACACTAAGGGGACAATCAAAAAATCCCCAGCTTTGCCCCTTCACAGCAAGCTAAAATTGTACAACAAAGCTGAATTGTTCAAAGCGATTTACTCCAGCCATATTAATATTGTGTAAGGTTGAAAGACATACATGAGGCTTACAGTATGTTAAAATTAACTAACCCCTTTAATCAGCAAGTAAATAAATGTCTGCTTACAGAAAACCATATCAATGATTATACGTTTTCTATTAATTTTTATTTTCATTTCAATTTAATTCAATTCAATTAATTTGTATAGCGTTTTTAACAATTCACAGCAGCTTTACAGATGTATAGAAACAGAACAAATACTACTACTACTACTACTACTACTACTACTACTACTACTACTAATAATAATAATAATAATAAGAAGAAGAAGAATAAGAAGAAGAAGAAGAAGAAGAAGAAGAAGAAGAAGAAGAAGGAAGGAAGAAGAAAAACTAAAATAAATAAATGGATAACACATTTAAAGTTTTTAAAATTATTCATTTAAAATTTAAAATACTATTTATCTCTAACATCTATCCCTAATGAGCAAGCCGGAGACGATGGTTGAAGGAACCAGGCCCAAAAGGGAACTCATCATCATTTGAGTGACACTGGACAGGAAATAATGTAAATGTAAATAATATAATATCTACATAGTTTATAATTTTGCAATCGAGAGCTCCTTAGGAACTAATGGGTCAGCGTAAACTCTTCAGAGTTCACCATGGATCCAACACTAATTCCTTCCTGTCAAAGTCTTCAAACGATTGCTGATAATGTCCAGACCATGCAGCTGACTGACATAACAATGGTTCAAGACATGACAGTCTCCGGGCAGCCACAGCAATCCCATGAGTCACTAGCTGAGCATGCAGATCAATCCTCGGCAGGGTGACCACAGGGGGCAACGAGACTCCAACCAGGGGTAGAACATCAGGATTGACAAAGTAGCTCTGTAAGAAGCTACAATTATCTGTCTTTATCTGACTTATCTGACATAAATATTTGTCATACAATTTCTGTTACTACCTAAACAATAACATATTAAAGATTGTGAAAAAAAATAAGTTATTTGAATTACAGGCACACCCATATGTGATCATTCCTAAATTTGTCCTGCTTTGCTATCATAACAGCCTCCACTCTTTGAGGGTGAATGTATAAAATGCTGAGAAATCAATAACACACTTAAAAAACATAGTGTTTAAATGAGTTCTTACCAAAAGTAGCTATTTATGAAAGTGTTTAATTTACCCTAAAGTCAATGAATCTTTTATTTAAGAATGAGTTGAAGATACCTGAGCATGTTCTTCTTTAACCTCTATAACCTTCATGTGTCCTTTTCTCTAATTCACAGATTTCATTAATTGCACTTTACTTTCTTTTTTCCTTTAATTGCTATCACCCTGTTTTCCTCTCCTGTCTCTTCTCTTCTCTCTCATCGACTGACTAAATATTTTGCTTTGATTTTCCTGTATTCTTTCCCTATTAGTCCTTCATACAGAATAAACTCTTCCATTAATCATTTGATTCCTCTGTCCATTTTTTTCTACCTTTCCAGTAGCCCTTTCTTCATCTCCTCATTCTTTAACCATCCATTACACTGCTGACTCTCGTCCCTCCCCTCCATTTTTCCCCTAAACCATTTTTTATCTCTTTTTGACAGGTAGCACTGGAAAGCAGGTTCAGAAGGAAAGGTGGGGTTTTAGCTCATTGTATGTCATAAAACCAGATCTCGAGATGACAGGAGACAAAATCACAGCTACTGCTATTAAACAGGAACAAGCAGAAGTAATTTTGAAATGTCTATTAGTGTGTCAAAGAGACTTGACGCAATCTGGAAGAAGACTCACCTTTTATCATAGGGGCATCGCCAATTTTTTTCTGGACAGAAATACACAGTTGTATGACTAGTTTGATGTCATTTCACAATGTATGCGCTCAGGATTCATTATTAATACAATATGCCGGCTTGCTCATTGTTAGAGACATATAGTTACTTCATTTTAAACTTTAAACGTTTTTTCTGTTACTTAGGTAAAGCTGCTTTGAGACAATGTGAGCAACTTGAATGTCTTGTCTTTCACACTGATAAAACCTAGTAATGAAGAAAAATAAAATAATTATATATATTGAAATATGCCCTTTGAAAAATGGCATTAATTATTTTGGAATTTACTTCCTAATCCCGGCGAATATAATCCATAACCTTTGGTTTGTCAGCTTCCTGCCACTTCCCAAAATGACATTATAAGTACATTAAGCCCCATGTGGGTTTGAATTGGTCTCAGTGGTACAGGATTACATTCAGGCAGGGATTACCCCCTCTCGTCAATAACAATAGAGTTATGTAAATCTGTGCGTGAGTGTGTGTGTGTGTGTGTGTGTGTGTGTGTGTGTGTGTGTGTGTGTGTGTGTGTGTGTGTGTGTGTCTGAAAAATAATTTAGCAGCCCAACACATTTGACAAAACCAAATCTGATACACAGAAGTAAAATTGCTATAATTATTTACACTAAAATTGCGATAATTATTTAATTAATTTATTGAATTAAGTTCCTTACTGACCAAAATAATGTAAATATTTGGCTAAACTCAGGGGAATGTATATTTATTGAGTTTATTGCATTACATTTACAATTATTTTGCTTTCAGAATTAGCAAAAAACAAGTAAGCTTTAATTGAACCAATTGGACACTTGCTCATGTGCACATCTACATGTTCTGACCAGAAGAGGAATAAGAGGTCACTGTGGTGCTGGACAAGAGGTTTGTTTTTATGTTTCTTTCTTACAAAAGTGTTCTTATAAAATGTTATTAGAGACATTCAAAAATCAGATGTGCATTGGGATATTCTGAGATATTGTAGACATATGTTGGTGGAGGCATGGCATTTGAGCTTGATTTGCATGTGGTTCTGACATTTATGCTTTAATTGATGGGTTGTTTTTCAATAATTTTGACTCTATCCCCAATCTTTACACCCTATTATTTGTGTTGGGTGTAAAGATTGGGGTTAGAGTGTTCTGAAATATTTAGAATTACAGTATCTTCAAATGGATGTGGTGGGATGTGGTATCCTAGTGAATAAAGCGTTGGACTACAGATCAGAAAGTCGTGAGTTTGTTTCCCAGGTCTACTAAAGTGATGCTTACTCATTTAGTTTTATGTATTAAAATGCATTTAATAATGTTGTTGTCTGTCCCAAGGTCGGTTTTGGGCTTGGGTCTCTACCATCAAACGTTTGATGGGTTTGGCCGGCACAAATGTATATTAAAACTAAAAAAAATTAAAATAAATTTGAAATTAAGAAAAATGTTCCTTGCCAATGTAATCTCTGGTTTGCTCATTAGTGATAAATACTAACGTTTTTTATGAAACGTTACATTTTTAAACTTTATCATTGAACTGAATTATTTCCATCATTTAGCTTTGTCAGTAGCTAGTGAGATGAGATGTTATTTATTTAACAATTCCTTCATTGAGTAAATGAAACAAAATGAGTAAAATTTACCTTACAGTGCCATTCACTGCCTATTCACTGCCATTATGGTCTCACTGTAGCACAGGGTGAAATATTAATGTCTAGCCATTGCAGATGGTTTAATTATTGATACAGTGAGCTTAAGAATGTCCAGATGGACTAAATCAGACCTCTTGTGACCTGCTAATTAGACAAAGACCTGGCTACTTGTATTGACCACATGGAGAAGTATCACTGACCAGCAGAATACACCGGCAAGTGAGAGAGAGAGAGAGAGAGAGAGAGAGAGAGAGAGAGAGAGAGAGAGAGAGAGAGAGAGAAAATCTGTCTGGATCATCTTTTTTTTCTATTCATGCCATATCCATATATGAACAGTATGTTAAAATGTACAAATCCTTGCTGCTAATGGACATTATTGCCTTTGTGTATGTGCCTGAATGCCTGTGCTTTAAGATATGTTCTGTATTGATTGAAAAACTGTGGCATCTACTGCAGTCCCTTACAAATGGCCCCTGTGAGTTTTTTTCCCCTAAGCAGCCAATCGGTAGTCATTACTTCATTTCCACTGTAATATAATTTGTCTTGGAGGGCTGTTGAAAAAAGTGTCTAGCTGGGCTTAATGGTAGCTCGTGAAGACAAACTGCAGCCCCAGCTTGCATTTGCACCATCGCTTATCTTGTTACGCCACTTGCCCATGTGTGAGCGTTCATTGATGGCAGGGTTTAAATTGCATGCTAGGATTAACCCTGTCTAAATGGGATAAATGGGCAGCCATATTTGTTCTTAAGGCTTGGGGTGGGGGTTAGGGTAGGCTGCCGGTGGTGCTTTTTGCTGATTTGGTTTGGCTGTGGTGTTGAATCAGATGTGATTTCTGTAACATACTTAAATAAACGTATACCTCATATGCTAATGTAGCTGTGGGGGATTTTGAACTCCAGCATTTTTTTTTTTAAATAAAATGGCCAAAAAAAACCCCCACAGACCTTTCTTTACAAGATTTTTGACTCTTGGGCAGCATTACACTATCAACTGCTCCAATCTGCAACACTGCATATGATCAGTAGCATTCGCTAAGAACAAAAAAACGGAAACTTAATCACAGCACTGAAAAATATGAGAGCTTCATGTGCTAAAGGTTTTAAATTAAGTGTTAAAATAAGGCGTTCATTTACTCTGCAAATGAAATCGATCAAAACCAATTAATCAATAGTTTGATAGTTAGATCAAATCTAGTCAGTGATGAGTTGAGCTTGAGATTGGTAGTTTGTAATGCTAAGCTGGATAACTAGCATGTCAGAGTGACTTACATTTATTTTCTTTTTATACAACTAAGCAATAGAGGGTTAAGGGCCTTGCTCAGGGGCCCAACAACAACAGCTAAGTGGCCCTGAGATTTGAACTCACAGCCTTCCGATTAACAAACAAACACCTTAATCACTACTCTACCACATCAAATTGTTTGTCCTTACTTGCTTCTACTGGACATTTTACATTTTATATTTCATATTCCAAAACAAAAAAACTCTATCTATCTATCTATCTATCTATCTATCTATCTATCTATCTATCTATCTATCTATCTATCTATCTATCTATCTATCTATCTATCTGATTTTATGTGTTTGATACTTTAAATGAACTCTGCACGTGTGTGTATACTGTACGTGCTATCTGCAGTACACAATAACAAACATTGTCTTATGGTTTCAGCAGTAACACAATGTGGCCAGACCTAAAACTGTGTGAAAAGTGAAGAAAATGGAAACTATTGTGTAGCACATTTGGTTGGAGGTTATGAGCATTTTGTGTGCAGTAGTTTGAATTGACCCTTCTAAAGAAGACATAATAAATGTGTTATTGACTTGCTCTTACTCATCAAGACTAGACTATCAAATCTTATTTTATTTATTTTCCCACTACAGTACACAAGGTCGCGAGGGACCTGGAGTTTATCTCAGTGACAGGAGCTTATTCTCAGACTTCAATCTTAGGACTATGGGAGGAGACCGGGGTATATGAAGGAAACAACAATGACCACAGATCCTTTGACTGACTTATCATCTGATATTAACTGGTTTCTTTATAATGAATAGTACAGCAAAATAAAAAATATTAAAAGAAATCGAAATCTTAATCACTAACTTTTCACCGTAATGCGTGAAACAAATAAAGTCCATACACCTTTTTCTAACCAGTAAAATTTATTTATATATAACAACAGTACAAATTGAATCCTTGGCTTGCAAAATAGGTGTGCTTCATATTTACAATAGGTACACAATAATATATAACAAAAACAAAAGCAAATAAAAAAGACCAACCTTTTTTTTTTTTAAATACTTTAACATTCTTACAGTTTTCACAACACTTTTAAAAAACAACAACAGACAGCAATAAGTACTATTATCTTCATGGTCATTATTATTATTATTATTAATATTATTTCGTATTAACTATATTACAGACCTCCAGTGTCTAAAAAAATGTTGTATAAAGGTTTGTGTAAATGTAACATACAAGCAGGTAGCATTCTGTCTGCAGAGATCTCTCCCATTATTTTATAATCTTCCTCCGATGAAAGACTGGATTGGTAATGTGAAGAGGATGTGAGTATAATTGTGGAGCATGCTATTCGACCACTGACAGCAAGATGTGAGCTAATAAAGTGCACAAAAAGAGACTTTTGTGCCAAATGTAGGAAAGGGCTGCATTAAATGCATCACTGCACATCATTTTAGTGGTTTAGAATGAACGTCTCATGCTCTGAATTTCTATTCTGCTTTTGGATAACTGAGAGCGAGAGTGAGAGAGAGAGAGGGTGAGAGAGAGAGAGAGAGAGAGAGAGAGAGAGAGAGAGAGAGAGAGAGAGAGAGAGAGAAATAACAAGCTAATATCACACCTTATAAGAAGCATTATGTCACAGAAGGGGATGTATGTCCTGCACGATGCACTTGTTAAAATGGAAGATTTAAAACAGTCTTTATTTAGATAGGTTGAAATGTTTCCCAGTGTATATTTGATCTGAATGACGTATCCAGGATTTCATGAACGTTCTGATGGCAGATATTAAATCAAAATGACCAGTTTTTCTGCAGATTTGAGCCGTGACATGACGTGTCACATGACATCATCATGAGTTCAGCTATCATAGAAAATAAAGGTTTAAATGAAGAATCCTGTGCTTGCAGTTTCACCCACTTAAGTTGTTTTCTGAAAGGAAAAAAAACAACAAAACAAAACAAAAAAAAAACACAACAAACTTTACAAGTTGCATCACAATAAAAGGCAACGATCCTGGAGGGGCTGTTTTACTAAAGAGTTAGCATTATACCGGATCTTCAACTCTGGTGTCATCCTGACCATTACTAATGACTACTGTTCTACTCTATCCTTAAGTGTTATTATCTACCTTCAGAAAGTCGAAGCCTCTGTTGAATTCTCACCTTTACAATTCTGATGTTTGGTACAGTTTGGTACAACGTTTTTTCAACCTTTGTTCTGTGTGTTCATCTATATTAAGACTTATTCTTGGAAGTCAGAAGCAAGCTGTTATCCGTGACTGCGAATTTTAGAAAAGGGAAAAGCCGACCTGACATATCCTCGTAATTCATTTGGCCGTATCAACATTACCATTCCGACTGAATAAACTGGGAGGAGTTAATGGTGTGAGAGCTGGGAAAGATGGCTGGAGCTGGTAACTAAAAAAAATCTAGGAAGACGTGTTGATAGACTGAAGCAAGGTGTGCTTCTATATTACCTGATGTTACTGGAATATGACATGTTTCATGTCCATGTGCTTGTGTGTGTGTGTGTGTGTGTGTGTGTGTGTGTGTGTGTGTTTATGAAATTCACATGCTCAAGTGCATTTTAAATGCCTATATATGACTATATACAAACGGCATTCCTGCAGTGATTCTAACATGCTGTAGCTTGACAAATTAATTCCATGTCAGTTATGTCACTCGTGTTCTTATTCCTCACTCCCTCCTATTTTTGATGTGCGTTCCATGTATACTTTTTTTTTTATCTCTCGATCTTGGTGTGCACATGACTAGATGAGATCAAAGCCATGCTTCAAAGCCCTGGCAGGAAACTGAGAGTAAAGCACCCCCCCCCACCTCTCTATCCATTCCTCCCTCTCTCTCTCTCTTTTCTTTCTCATTTCTATCCTTCCCAAACACTCACCGCAATGTGGCGAAGCAATAAAGCACTGCACAATATCCGTGCTCTTTTAACCTTTCGTTAGCCTTCATCTGATCATCTTTTTTATTTATTTATTTTTTTATTATGAGTCTCAATATTTTCTTTATCTGTCTCAGACTAAATGGATTTGCTGACGCTGGGAGCAAGGAAGAATACAGAAAAAAACAGACATAATGGGAAAAAAATAGACTTTGAATCTGCTTATGAGGTTTCAAAAGTCAATTCAGAGTGCACCGATTCGGTTTTAAAGCAGATTCAGGTATTAGATTGCCTGTCACTGTTTATGAAGTTGTCCATTGTTCAGGTCTTTAAAAACAGCTCTACCTAGAGTCATGCATTATAAATTAAAGCTATGTCATAGTTTGTTCATGCATGCTGCTGACATTTCTCATGATGCAGAAGGGGGGGAAAAGAAACACACACACACACACACACACACACACACACACACACACACACACACACGCGCGCGCGCGCACACACGCACACACAGAGCTACACAATTCCAGTTTTTCAAATAGCACAAGCTATCTTTTTCGTACTGGTTCCTGGCATCGGTGCCCAAAGCAATGGCAGCAGCTGTGTCTTGATGATTTTCTGATGTTTTTTTTTTTCTTTTTTTTTTCCAGTTCTTCTCCAGTGCCACTTTGTAGCCACTGTTCAAGTTTTGAAGTGTTTGCTCCCTTAATAAAGCATAAACCGTTTGATAATCCAGACTGACCTTTTGGCACTTAATCTTGATGCAATGCCACAGTTAGTTTCGAGCTATGGAAATGTAAGGTTAGCAGTATGGGACACTCTATCCTCAGTTCACCTCTGCATGAGCCAGAGCTACATGCACCACTCAAGTAAAACCTTGGCACTTTAAAATATGAACATATGGGAACAAAGACATTATTCTTCCTTTATGAGGTACTCTATAATGCATGCAAAATACACACACATTGGACCATAAGTAATAAGTAATACTGCCTGGTACTGAGGTGAGCTGACCTCAAGTCAGTGCTCTCCTTCTAAGGAATGTTCCTCCATCTACAAGCTGACCTAAAGGGTTCTCATTGCTGCTGTCTCATTGAAATTCCTGTAATTCACTTATGCTAATCAGCGGTACAGCATATTTAGGTAATGTAATCAAGAATGAAGAAGTCGACGCAGCACATCAGAAGCCCTTTTGGCCAGTTTTCCATAGAAGTCAGCTCAACTGACCTTTCTTTTTTTTTTCAAGAACAAACAAACAAACGGACAAGATAGAGGAACATTTGTACATTCACGAAGGCTTACATGTAGAAAACAGGGAGACAGATTGAAGGGGGATTCGATTAAACCGGTCTCATGGCATTTTCCATGGGTGAAGTGCAGTCTTGGAAAACATGAGAGCCGCATGGATGAAAAGACGTGCTGGTCGAACTTTGACCTTGAACACCAACAGTTTGATGAGCTTTCTGAAAATACAGCTGCTTGCTCACGAATCCTGTATAGTTCTGTATAGTCCACGTTTCTCTGTATGATCAGCAGACGAGAGGGATTTTAAAGATACGGCTATA